>NC_056737.1:197456391-197466391 GCF_019279795.1 Protopterus annectens
ATCATATCTCCTGATCCTACTACAAAACTACTTGGGGTAGTAATAGATAACAACCTTACTTTGATTCCCATATAAACAGCACTATAAAACAGTCAACAAAAAACTAGGTTCCCTCTATAGGATCAAACCCTTTCTGACCCAACTAGCCAGGTCCATTATTGCCCATGCCCACTTAATCTCTACCCTACTTTATGCCTCCCCTATATTTACTAAACTATGTAAAAGCAACTTGAACAAGCTGGCCATCTCCTACAATAATATTGTCAGATTTGCAACTGGGTCTACCTACAGAACCCATCATTGTCACAATCTTAAACAGCTAGGATGGTTAGAGTTGCCAAATCTTCTAATATTTAACCAACTAACAGTTGCCCACAAGATCCTGTATCAACCTACTAACACACCAATACTTACAAATATTATCACCCCCATAGCAACCTAAAGACCCTACGATCATCTAATAAGCAACTTGTGCAAATAGGTAAAACTAACAATTTGGCTGGTGACTGTCTGTTCTCTAATACTGTTGGCAAAACCTGGAACTCCCTCCCCAGTGACCTAACCTCCCTTTCTTCAATCACTCTATTTAAAAGCAAACTGAAACCATACTTTAAATCATGATGGTTATGCCCCTGTGCTAACCCTGACTAACTACCTCACCTACCTATGGGTATTAATCATCTTATCTGCATGTGCTAGATACTTTTCTGATACCTAAAAATAGTGTGTGATTTCATTTCTATGACTAACTATACCTGATATGTATTAAATTTGTAAGCAAAAATCCCATGTATGGTAAAAAACGGTTATGTACCTCAATTTTTGTAAAATGTCTCTTGCTGTAAATAATATTGTAAATGTGGAGATTTTCTCCCTGGGCCTCTGCTGAAAATGGACATGTATCCAGTTGGACTAGCCCAGTCAACAAATGTAAAATAAATAAATAAATAAATAAAAAATTGTATTACACAGTTATTGCTGCACCACAGAGCTTATAGGGCAGAGGCCAGTCCAACAGTACTTCTACAATGAATGACATCAGCAGATCTTGTGAAGTAGGGCAATGGGAGGTGTACTGGGTGGGAATGCACTAAAACACTTGCTCCTCTACCCTCACCCACACCCCACACACACAACCACTGTTACATATGCCAGGAGTTTGTTTCAAACCCCTATCTATCAAGTTATTTGTATGATAGTGTTACATAGCCATCACATGCACTATAGAGCTTACAGGACTGAAGTCAGTCCAAAGGTACTTTTAAGGTGAATGACATTGGCAGATGTTATAAAGTAAGGCAATGAATGGAAAGTATACTGGCTGGGTAAGGCATCCTAATACTTTGATATGCAGAGACACACAAACACAAAGGTAAGTGATGTGATATTCCAAACCCCACCTCAGTACCATCAGACAATCAATCTCATCTTCATGCTGGGACATGCCAGTGTTTACAACTGGTATATAACTGTCTGCAGCAGGACATCACTCTACACCATTCAGGGTATCCCTGCATATGACTCACTGTCTGTGTGTGTCTCCTTGTGTGTCTCACTCTGTCACTGTCTGTCCCTCTCTTCCCCATGTCTATATTTGCGCATGCTTGACATATTGTAATATTCTGCCTATATATATATATATATGTATATATATATATATATATATATACACATATATATGTGTGTGTGTGTGTGCATCACACACAACAGATGCAGATATACCACATATGTGCTACCTACAGCTGGCTGCGGTGATCCTGTCTGAAGTGTGTGTGTGGAGACAGTTAGGTTTACATAGCTGTGTGTATGCAAAGACATTTGCAGAATACAGAGGTATATAGTCCCATGTAGGTTCAGACATGGGCTTCATTTCTCTAAGTGTAAGAGCATGCTCAGTAGGACCTTCTGTAGTAAGTGTGGGAATCCATTCCAGGGATAGTTGTACTCCAGTCCAGGTTGTTGTGTGCTACAGTCATACTTTCCAACCTATTTGTGCAAGATATATGGAGATAGACTGCCAGTATAAGGAAACAGTGAGCCAGACATAGGGGGGAACTGTAACTATTGCTCTTATCAATGTATGAGTTGCTTGAGTGACAGGGTTTGCTTTAACAGACATTTTATGACATATGTAATGTTTGACACTGTACTGTATTGTGTCATTACCTATTGACAGATATAATCAGATTATCACAGTTATTTACCGGAGAAATACAAGATGGATGATGCATAGACCTTTATTATGAGGTAAAGGGTAGACATTTACAACAGAAGGAAGAAACGGTTGCAGAAAAGAGGAAAATCCTAGGATTCAAAAAACTCCCTTACCAGCCTCAGTAAGAAGTTGAGATCCCTCATGAAAACATCCAAAGCTAGTAACAAAAATAAAATTGCCAAAGATTCCAAAGACAGCCACAAGGCATTCTATAGCTATGTCAAGAATCTAAATGGCAATGCTCATATCTGCTCTGAGCTATAACAGAATGGCATTAAATATACTGATCCCAAGGATATTGCCAGTATCCTGGCAGATCGATTCCGTGCCAACTTCACCCCCCTCTCACCCCATAAAGGGCCCATCTCAATACTGAAAGATTGCCAAATACCAGTAATAACGGCCACACAAGTAAAAACCACACTCTCCAAAGCTAAGAATACAGCATCCATGGGTCCAGACGACATCCTGGGCTGTGTACTACAGGAACTACAAAATGAACTGGCACCTCACCAAAGTGTCATGATTTATCATAGCCTCATCTCAGGCTTCATGCCCACTGAATGGCGCACAGCTACAGTTATCCCACTCCTCAAGGGGGGATCCACCTTGGATCTTGGGAACTACTGCTCCATCAGTCTGAAAAGCCTGATCTGCAAGACCATGGAACGTATTATCATGGAACTTATAAACAAAGACATTAGCAACCTTCAAACTCTGGACCCCACCCAGTTTAGGTTTGTGAAGGGACAATCTTGTCTCCTGAACCTGATTGACTTCTTCAAATCAGTCTCCAGAGCTGTGGATGAGGGTAAAGAGGTCCACTCAGCCTATCTGGACCTCACCAAGGCCTTCAACACCACCCCCCACTCTGGAATCATGGATAAACTTACTAAGCTGGGCATTAATCCCTACATCACTCGATGGGTTGCCAACTGGCTTACTGACAGAACCCACACTGTAAAAGTAGCTGACTCCAAATCCAGCTCCTGACAAGTGACAAGTGGAGTTACCTCAAGGTTCAGTCCTGGGACCGCTCTTGTTTGGCATCTACTTCTCTGAAGTACAGGTCAACACTAAGTGACTCTGGCTAACAAAGTTTGCTGATGACTGCAAACTGAGAGTCATTATTGAATCCCCAAATGATGTGGATATTCTACAAAAGGGCCTTACAGAATCAGATGCTTGGTGTCAGAGCCATGGGCTCAAGTTCAATGCCAAGAAATGTATAGTTATTCTCTTTGGGAAAAAAACATGTACCCATGAATTACCACATAGGTGGCAGTACACTAAACACCAAAAGTGTGATAAGAGACATAGGGAAACAGGTAGACAGTGGTCTCGCCTTCGATAACCACATCGCCACAACAGTCAGGAAATCCTTCTGTGTGGCACACCTCATCACTAAGGCATTTTTATCCAGAAAAAAGGAGGTCATTGTCCCACTGTACTCATCCCTCATTAGACCCATTATAGAATACAATTCCCCGTTTGGTATGTACTTCTCAAGACATCTGCAACAACTGGAAAGGCCACAGAAACACCTCACTAAAAGAATCACAGGCCTAAAGCAGATGCCCTATGCTGACCATCTAAAAAAACTCCAGCTAAACTCTGTTGCATATCGTCTACTCAGAAGTGATCTCTGCTTAACATGCAAGGCCATGTCAAACTCAGAGCTGTTGGACATGCTACACTTAAAGAAATCCCAATCCCTCAGAGTTACATGTTTCAGGGATCTAAAACTTGTCATCACAATGAACAAAACATGCTGGAGGGAAATGTTCTTGACCCAGAGACTCCCCATACTCTGGAATAGACTGCCCATACATGTCAAGCAGAGCACCTATTTGGCCCTCTTCAAAAGGAACCTTGAAGATTGGATGGGAGATATGAAATTCACCCCGGGAATCACGTCAGTTGCCCTGCTACACAGGGGTCCAGGGAAGTAAATTCTGTGGGAAGAAATAGCCAGGGAATTGTCATGGCTAGGCATGTATAGGCCCTAGGGCCGATAGCATAGTACCAACCTATGAACCTATGAACCTATGAACATTCCTGCACAATCCAGCCAGTTGGGAGGTGTGGCTATAGCCGATTGAATGATGAAGCTGTGTAAAAGGTCCAGCACCTTGGTGATACGTTGGCTGGGGATCTCCTGGTTGTGCAGTATTCTTCTTAGCTGACAGATCATATCCTGGTGTGGCCGGGTCTATATTAAAGTCTCAAAAGCCGAAAATGTCGAATCTGACATTGTTGGCATGAGAATAGCAAAATTGCAGAACATCGAACAAGTAAGCAGAAATCTCCGTAATGGGAAATTTCCATATACTTCAATGTAGGGCGGTCTCAGAGTTGGCATATTTAAGTAGTGAGGAGTGTGGGGAGTTGTGGGGGGATGCACTCTGCTTGTGCTGTGCTGATGAGGTCATAACAAGGCCGAAATATGCATATCCACAGCTAGTGGGGTTTGGCTTTATTGGCCTGAAATTGTACATTGCAATGACTTAAAAAGAAATAAGTCATAGGCATTCAGCATTGACGTATAGCTGAAACACCTGATGTTCATAAGGGTCATTTGCATGTATCTCATGTGCCTCTGATTCAAGAGGTTTGAGAGGTCACTCAGTGGTAGTTTTAGCTTGGCTGGAGTTTTCATTTAGTTATAACTGTATTACTAATCATTTTCCTTCTTCATTCCATGCTTTCTCATTTATCCTTTTTATTCCTTTGCCTATTTTTATATATTTCTTTTTTCCTTTATCTCTAGCCATATTGCAAGATGATCAGAAAATCCTCTTTTCAACTATCTCCCCTTCCATTATTACTAAACCTCCTGATAGTATAAAATAATCTATTTCAGTTCTATACATACTCCGTTTTATAAATCCATGAACTTTTGTGCCAGAGTTTTAACTTACCATCTTTTATAACTTCTAACATTTTTCTTATGTCATTTCCTTTCTTTTTACACTTGCCACTTAAATCACAATTAAAGCCTCCTGTTATTATAGTATTCATGTTTATCACTGCATAGTCTAAAATCTGATGAAATAAACTTTCCCTTTCTTTGCTATTAGTATAAGCATATAATGTTATAATTCTGTATACTTGTTCTTTCCATGCTAAATCTACAATGGTTAATCTTCCCATTTTTGCTAAAGTTACATCTAATAACTTTATTGCATTTATACAGAATGTGGCTATTCCAGAACATCTCTTTTTTTCCCAAATTCCAGATTATCTTTCCCCATAATTTCTCTGTTTGTTATCTTTCTTCATTTGCTAAAAACGTTGTGTCTTCTAATATAATGACATCTACATCACACCCATTACACCACTGCAAAATCCCTCTTCTTCTTACTATATTCTTAATACTATTCACAATTACAGAAAGCACTCTAAAATTTTCATTTTCCCTTTTTAGATTAATAGTTTCATAAGTTCATAGCTAAGTACAAGGCTAGCTTTCTTAACAGGCAATTATAAGCTTAGCCAATGTCTCTCCCAAAAGTGAGAATCGAATACTGTACCTTGTGTTTGTGCGTCACACACCTTAACCGTTATACCACCCCATCAATAGCTGTATATATTATTTTTCATTAGTCTTCTTTTTTGTACTTGACCCTTTACAATTTTCTTTTTCTTTTACCCTTCTACAAATAGATTTTTTTTCTTTTACTACCTTCCAGTTTGTCATCTACACTTATTTCAGAATTTTCTTCTATGTCCTCTTTATTATTTTTTCTCATCTAATTTTTCTTCTATTTCTGCTACTTCTAAAATTTATTTTATTTGTTCATTTTCTTCTCTTTTCTTTTTTTACCTTACTCTTATTTTCATTTTTACACTCCATCCACAAATGTGCAGTTTAGTTACATTTATAACATTTCAGTTGATATTGTTTGCACCATGTCCCATTTTCCCACAAATATTTCTTTTGACACAGTTACTTATCAAATGTCCTTTTTCCACCAAAAAACATGTTTTTTGGTTGTCCCCAGTATTTTGCAGCACCCCTATTCCTTCCACATTTATCATAATTGGTATACATACATTTTTTTTCTTTTTCTGTTTTTAATACAATATATAATCGCAACCACTAGTCCATAAACCTCTTTTGCCATAAACTTTTGCAATGTCCAGTACATCTTCACATAAAGTTTTCAAATGTACATTCAAAGTCTTTCCTTCTACCTCTATTCAAAATTTATTATTTATTTATTTGACATTTGTTGAACGGGTATGTCTATCTGGGCATGTGCCCTTTTTCAGCCGAAGTCCGAGGAGAAACGCTACAGAGTTAACATAAAATAGCAATTAAACAATAAGTAATACAATAGGTAGATATCAGAGTAGCAAATAGTTCAAGTTAAACATTTGCAGAACCGAAGTCAAATACTGCTCCAGTTGATAAGTATAAAAGCATAAAACAAAGGGGCTTCTGAGTACAAATAGAGCAAGGGAAGATATTCTAAATAGAGATGATTAAGTCAGTACACAGTATCAATGTTGTAGAAAATATTTCAGAGGAAGTATTAAAATTAAAATTTTACATGACTTTTCCTTTTTGTTTTCCTGTTAAATGCTTTTATCACATAAAGATTCCATGGGTTGCAGTCATCCTTTTTTTGATATTCTCCAAGAAAATTTTCCATTGGAAAAACAGTCTCAAATATAATGTCACAAAATGTCTCTTTTTTAGTAGGAGTAATTACTCTTACCTCATGTGCTTTTGCACCCAAAGGAACTATTAAATTGTCCCACACTTCATACCTGTCCTTTTCTTTGTCTTCTTTACTTTGAATACTTACCACGTACTTCTGATTTTTATTTTTTTTTCCTTGTTTTCTGCTATTCCGCTTATACCGTCTTTTACTTTCTCTGCATATATTTTTTTTTCCATCTCACCACTACTCTTCAGGATTATCTCTGCATCATCCCTTTGCATTTTCTCCATAATGTCCCCCCAGGAAACATCTCCTGTGTTTTATTTTCTGGCTCACTCTGCAACACTACTTATTTAAGCAAATCAACCTGCAACCCTCTCGACTGGAGGATTGTAATTATACAGCCATCATTTGCTGACTCATCTCCATCAGATTTCTTTGAAATATCTCAAACGCCTGTACATATTTTCCAGTCTTGATATTTGCTTTATAGCTCTCAACCTTCTATCCCCAAAATGTGGAACAACAGCCCTCATAATGTGGAACAAATGGGCAAAATGTGGAACACATATGAATGGCTAACTAACAAATTTAACTAGGAAAGTTACAATGGCTAAAATATGCTGGCTTTACTTATAAAAAGGATCTTTTAATGAATTCATATGATTTATTTCTATTTAGCATAGATATAGTTAAAAAATTCCTAACACAGAAACAGAATGTATGCCAGATCCTTTCAATGTGGAACTTAGAGGAACAGGATCTTTTTAAGACCCTAAATGAGGTACATTCCTCATAATGAGGTTTACTTGAGAGTTATGATTTACTTTCCCCTCCATTTCTCTCACCTGTCCATCATCTCTTTCTGTCTCCATTTGCCTCTGTGTTTCTCCAGGCCATCTCTGTGGCACGAATGGAAACTAAGGGCTCCTGCAATATGGGTCCCACTCACAACAATAATGACTTGGGGAAGTTTCCCGATTCATTGGTCACATTTCTCATACTTGTATAAATACCCCCTTAGGAATCTCCTGAAAACAGGTTACAAGCCTAGTTGGCCTAACCTAGGAAACGAAGGAAAAATAGATGTATAGATTTCAAGATTATCTTGCTTAAGATTTGTAACCATCATATTTCCCATTCAGTAGACTCTTCTGTTTAACAAAGACATCAACATTCTCAGTTCTTTAAGCTCTTGCTAAATTCTGTTCTTTAAGGTTACAGTTACCTTCCTGAGTGCATGATATAGACTACAGACACTTTATCTGAATGTATTTTGATGTGGCAATCACCTGGTAATAAACAAGCTCACAAAATACATTTGCATACTTATGCAAAATATAGCTGTTTACAGCCATTCCTATAGTTTTGCAAGTACCATGTTCTGCTTAATGTTTGCTTAACTCTTAATAAAGCTGAAAAAGCATATAATTTTGCCATGAACAAGATCATGTGATCAACAAGGGATTTAATATAAACACAGATCACACTGACCATGATTAGTTCTGACCATGATTAGTTCTGATTAAGTGTTATTTAATTCATTAGTGGGATGAAAAACATTGTGCTTTGTATATACTCACTTAAACTCATTGAGCTGTGCAAGCCTCAACTCAGACCCAGAGCCAGCAGAGGGGAACCCATCCCAGTGGATACCAAGGTATGTGTAACCTTAAGAGTACTAGCTACAGGTACTTTCCAAAGACCTACTGGGGACATCATGGGGTCCCACAGGCATCTGCATCCAGGGTACTCTACCAGTTTCTGGATGCCATCCTACCACATGCCGGTGAGCAAATTTACTTCCCCAACACCCATAAGGAGAGGACCAGCAATATGCGTCTCTTCCACCCTGTAGCAGAATACCTGGAGGTACTGGGTGCAATAGATTGCACACACATCCACTACTATGCTAAATTGAACCAAAATGTAAAGCCAATATCAGCACAGTCCATGAAAATGTGTACTGTTGACAGGTGTGCCCCTCACACCCATATTCACATAGAAATGCAGTGACATGTAAGTGTGTAGGGAAATAGCAGCAGAGCACACATTACTAGGGATGTCCTAATCAGCATGATAACTTGTTGCATGTCCACAATATGCAGGGGTCAATGATCAATGCATATGTGTGGGGAATACTTGTCAGGAAGTGGCCAGCAACTTCTCATGGCTGTTGTGTCCTACTGGCCTAGGTACAGTACTGTGGTAGACAGGGCCATGTTCCATGACATGCAGTGCCAACTGTTTTGCATGTCAGCTACACATACAGTGGGAGTTGTACACACTGTCCAGATGTCAATATCCATTACTGCCAGGAAGTTGGACAGGTCATGTACAGGGGACCACACATATAAAAAGTACACAGGTTGAAGGAACCTACATAGTCCGTACCATACCTCACTACTGTACAAACCTTTTGCAGAATGTACACAGGTTTGCAGCATATCTCTGGTGTCTTTATTCTAAAATAGTGTTTGTCTGGCAAATCACTGGCAAACCATGAAAGTCTAAAGTTAGAAAATATTGATGGATTGTTGTGTCTCATACTTCATTCCCTATAGAAAAATACATGCTAATGCAAAATCTGTTATTGTATCACCCTTCCAGGTTTATAAGGCCAATAGTTACAATGGTCTGTATATTTAGGTCTTTGTCACCCAATTACTCATGGCTTTGTCCAGATGTCTCACTCACATATGTAGAGAGGTATGGTGCCTAGTAGCATAGCAGTACATTCTGTCACTTACCATTGTCACCCCAGGTGGGTCCACTGCCCAGAAGCCTGGGAACATATGAGTGACAGAAAGCACTGGCTCACTACAGATGGCCTGCAGCATTCTCACATGGCCTACAGGCCTCTGTCAAAGGCCCATGCCTCACCCTTAGTGCCTTTGTAAAGAATGTCATAGGGTCCATACTACCAATATAACACAGTCAACAAAATGTAAATATAAGGCCATGCTGCTAAATGGTAGTAGCATACCTCTTAAACTCACAGAGAAAGAAATCTGGACTAAGCCATAAAGAATGGTGGGATAAAAGCCCAGCTATAGGGACACACTTGAAATATTGTTCTCATAATGTTAGACAGTTGATAGAATAACAGTGTAAG
>NC_056737.1:197468891-197473891 GCF_019279795.1 Protopterus annectens
GTTTGCAGGATAAAGATTTTGAGATCATGTACAGGGGAACACACATGGCAAGTACACAGGTTGAAGGAACCTACATAGTCCTGGGCACTCATACCTCACTACTGTACAAACCTTTTGCAGAATGTACACAGGTTTGCAGCATATCTTTGGTGTCTTTTATTCTAAAATAGTGTTGGTTCTGGCAAATCACTGGCAAACCATGAAAGTCTAAAGTTAGAAAAATATTGATGGATTGTTGTGTCTCATACTTCATTCCCTATAGAAAATACATGCTAATGCAAATCTGTTATTGTATCACCCTTCCAGGTTTATAAGGCCAATAGTTACAATGGTCTGTATATTTAGGTCTTTGTCACCCAATTACTCATGGCTTTGTCCAGATGTCTCACTCACATATGTAGAGAAGTATGGTGCCTAGTAGCATAGCAATACATTCTGTCACTTACCATTGTCACCCCTGGCGGGTCCACTGCCCAGAAGACTGGGAACATATGAGTGACAGAACGCACTGGCTCACTACAGATGGCCTGCAGCATTCTCACATGGCCTACAGGCCTCTGTCAAAGGCCCATGCCTCACCCTTAGTGCCTTTGTAAAGAATGTCATAGGGTCCATACTACCAACATAACACAGTTAACAAAATGTAAATATAAGGCCATGCTGCTAAATGGTAGTAGCATACCTCTTAAACTCACAGAGAAATAAATCTGGACTAAGCTATAAAGAATGGTGGGATAAAAGCCCAGCTATAGGACACACTTGAAATATTGTTCTCATAATGTTAGACAGTTGATAGAATAACAGTGTAAGTGTGTGTAGTAGCATGGATGTCATGAAGGGTGCGAATTCTGAAACTTTAATGTTCAGTCAGTATTCTCTGACTGCACCCCTGCATGATTTGGTAAACAGATATACTAGAAAACTACAACGTTAAGGGACGAAGTTCAGATATATGAGGCATGCCTCCAGATAATCTTATGGTTCTGTACAGCTGACAGATAAGGCCACACCAGGTTATGATCTGTCAGGTAAGAAGAATACTGCATAACCAGGAGATCCTCAGCCAGCATATCACCAAGGTGCTGGACCTTTACACAGCTTCATCAGTCATTTGGCTGCAACCACACCTCTCAACTGGCCAGATTGTGCAAGAATGTCTAGCCTTTACCTCATAATATAGGCCTGTGCATCATCCATTCTGGTGGCATTTCTTGGTAAATACCTGTGATCACACAATTATATCCATCAGTAGGTCATGACACAGTACAGTACAGTGTCAAACATTACATATGTCAGAAAAATGTTCATAAAATAAACCCTGTCACGCTAGCAACTCATACACTTGATAAGAACAATAGCCATGTACCTACTTCCATGTTTGGCCCATTGTTTCCTCATATTGGCAGCTTATCTGCAGATATCTTGCACAAAACAGGTTGCAAGGTATATTAAAAGTAATAGAACACCCCACCCCTGGGAGTGGCCAACTATCCCTGGAATGGATTCCCATGTGTACTATAGAAGGAGCATGCCCTACACTTAGAGAAGTGAAGCCTGTCTGAAACCACATCAGACTATATATTTCCCTGTATTGTGCAAATTCTTTGAATACACAAGTGAAGCCCATGTCTGAAATCACATCAGACAATATATCTCTGTATTGTGCACTGCCCACCACACACAGCTATGCAAACTCTGTTGTCTTCCACACACACCAATAATATCAATAGGCCATTATACATATATATACACATATATTGATGACATACACACACACACACATACACATTGACATCCACCACCTACATCCAGATGCAGGAGGCACATATCTGGTATATATGCATCTGTTGTGTGTGATACACATGTATATATATATATATATATATATATATATATATATATATATATATATATATAGGCAAAATATTACAATATGTCAAGTATACACTCACACATAGCCATGGGGAAGAGAGGGACAGACAGTGATAGAGTGAGACATTTGGAGACACACACAGACAGTGAGTCATACACAGGGATACCTTTTGAATGGCATAGAGTGATGTCCTTGCTGCATACAGCTGTGCATAACAGTTTGTAAACACTGGCATGTGCCAAGCATGAAGATGATATTCATTGTCTGATGGTACTCGAAGTGGGGTTGGAATATCACATCACCTACGCAGGTGTGTGTGTGTGTGTGTGTGTGTGTGTGTGTGTGTGTGTGTGTGTGTGTGTGTGTGCTGCAGGTGTGTGTGTGTGTGTGTGTGTGTGTGTGTGTGTGTGTGTGTGTGTGTGTATCTGTAGGGCTAAGTATTATGATGCCTTTACCCACCCAGTACACTTCCATTGCCATGCTTTTACAACATCTGCCAGTGTCATTCACCTTAGGAGTACCTTTGGACTGGCTTCAGTCCTGTAAGCTCTATAACGCAGTGTGTGATAACTGTGTAACTCTATCATACAAATAACTAGATAGGTAGGGGTTCTAATCACAGTCCCGCATATGTAGCAGTGGTTGTGGGTGTGTGGGGGGATGTATAGGAATACGTGTTTTAGTCCATTCCCATCCAGTACACCTCCCATTGACCTACTTCACAAGATCTGCTGCTGGGCTATTCACCATAGAAGTACTGTTGACTGGCCTCTGCCCCAGTAAGCTCGTGGTGTATGATAACTGCATAACATTATAGTATAAATAACTATTTAGGCAGGGGTTCTAATCTCAGTCATGGCAAATGTAAAAGTATATGTGTTTGTAGGCTAAAAGATTTCTGATTCCTCATTCACACCCATTACACTTCTCATTCTCCCCTACTTTAGCAGTTCTAAGGATGTCAGTCACCTGAATAACTTTTGGGTTAGTCCTAACCCTATAAGCTCTGTGGTGCATGCTATAACTGTGTAACACTATAGTACAAATAACTAGTAAGGTAGGGGTTCTAATCTCACCTCTGGCAAATGTAAAAATGTGTTTGTAGGTAAAAGTTTTCATCCCATTTATACCAGTATACCTCCCCATTGCCCTAGTTTAGCAGTCCTGCTGGATGTCAGTCATTTTAGAAGCACCACTGGGCAGCCTCAAGCCTATATGCTCTGTGGAATGTGTGATAATCATGCACACTATAGTACAAATAACTAGTTAGGTAAGGGTTTTAATATCAGTCCTGGTGAATATAAAAGTGTGTGTGTGTGTGTGTGTGTGTGTGTGTGTGTGTGTGTGTGTGTGTGTGTGTGTGTGTGTGTGTGTGTGTGTGTTTCTGTGCATCCGTGCGTGTGCATGTGTGCGTGTGCATGTGTGTGTGTGTGTGTGTGTGTGTGTGTGTGTGTGTGTGTGTGTGTGTTTGCAGGATAAAGATTTTGAGTTCATTCATCTGTGCACACTTCCCATTGCCCTACTTTAGCAGTCCTGCTGATCTCAGTCACCTTAGAAGCACCTTTGGGCAGCCCTCAGTCTTGTAATTTTTGTGGCATGTGTGATAACTGTGCAATGTTATAGTGCAAATAGCTACTTAGGTAGGTGTTCTAATCTCAGTCCCAGCAAATGTAAAAGTGTGTGTGTGTGTTTGTAAGTTTAAGATTTTGAGCCCATTCACACCCAGTACACTTCCCATTGCTCTACGTTAGCAGTCAAACTGATGTCAGTCACCTTAGAAGTACCTTTGGGCAGCCGTCAGCCTTATAACCTCTGTAGCATGTGCAATAACTGCATAATGCTATAGTAAAAATAACTAGTTAGGCAGGGATAGTAATTTCAGCTCTGGAAAATATTTGCGTGTATATGTGCAGGTTAAAGTATTTTGTGGCCTCTCTCACACAAGTACATTACCCATTGCCATACTTTACAAGGGTCGATGATGTTCCTTACCTTAGAAGTACCTTGGGACAATCTTCACCGTATAAGCTCTGTGGCGTGTGTGATAAATGCAGAACACTGTAATAGCAGTAACTAGATAGGTAGGGGGTTCTAATCTCATTCCTGGAAAATTGTGTGTGTGAGAACAGTACCCTGTGTGGGGGTGTGTTTGTGTGAAAACCATATCCATTGGGGGTGGATTATGCAATATTTTGCTTTCGCCCACACAGTACACGTCCCAATGTCCACATTATAAATCTCACTGTTGTCATCCACTGTACAGGTAGCTGTATACACTCTGCAGCCCTATAAGCTCTGTGCCACATGCAATAATTATGTAACAGTATGGAATAAATAAGATAGGCAGCCCTTCTAATCCTTGGATACCATTCCCCACTCAGGAATTATAGACAAACACACTCAGCTAGGCATCAACCCCTATATCACTAGGCTTGCAAACTGTCTCACAGATAGAACTTGCAGTGTGAAAGCAGCGGATTCCATGTCAGACTGCCGATCACTCATAAGTGGAATTTCACAGTGGCTGGTCCTTGGTCCCATCGTGTTTGGGATCTACACCTCTGAAGTCCAGCCCAACATGAAGGGACTCTGGCTGATAATGTTTGCAGATGACTTATGTGTGCCATTATTACCTCCCCACATGATGTTGGCATCCTGCACAAGGTCTCCCCTGTGACCTATGACTGGCTCTTCAGAACCCTGACTTTAGCCTACCAGAAAATGTGCCACATAATGTTAGACAGTTGATAGAATAACAGTGTAGAAGTGTAGTAGCATGGATGTCATGAAGGGTGCAATTCTGAAACTTTAATGTTCAGTCAGTATTCTCTGACTGCAACCCTGCATGATTTGCAACAGATATACTAGAAAACTTCTAGCGTTGAAGCAGTAAGGAAACCAGATATATGAGGCATGCCTCCAGATAATCTGTGAGAATTTGTACAGCTGGCAGGTAAGGCCACACCAGGTTATGATCTGTCAGGTAAGAAGAATACTGCATAACCAGGAGATCCTCAGCCAGCATATCACCAAGGTGCTGGACCTTTTACACAGCTTCATCAGTCATTTGGCTGCAACCACACCTCTCAACTGGCCAGATTGTGCAAGAATGTCTAGCCTTTACCTC
>NC_056737.1:197476391-197538891 GCF_019279795.1 Protopterus annectens
CTTTACAAAGGCTGGTGATGTTGTTCACCTTAGAAGAACTGTGGGACACCACATTATCAGCTCTGTGTCACATGTGATAAACGCATAACACTGTATTAGCAATAACTAGATAGGTAGGAGTTCTAATCTCAGTCCTGACAAATATGTGTGTGTGTAAGAGCAGTATCATGTGTGTGTGAGCGAGAGCTACATCCATTGGATGGCCGTGATTTGGAATTTTAGGCCATAGTAGTCCCAGCACACATCCCAATGTCCACTTTACAAAGGCCACTGTTCACATCCACTGTAGAGTTATTTGTGGATACTCTTCAGCCATATAAGCCCTGTGCCACTTGCCACAGTTATGTAACAGTATTGAATGCATAACATGATAGGCAGGGCTGCTAATGTCAGTACTGGCAATTGTGTGTGCATTGATGTGTATAGCAGTGCTTCCGAAAGTGTAGACTTGTAGGTGACAGTCTAATGAGTCCTTCAACATGCAGTACACACCCCATTGCCATACCTCACAGGGGCGTGGGAAGTTATTCACTTCACAAGTACCTTGGAACAGTCATCACACTATTAGTTCTGTGCCACCTGCGATAACCGCATAACACTGTAGTACCACTAACTAGATGGGTAGGGGTTCCAAAACCAACACTGACAACTGTGATCCTGTCCATATATGTGTGTGCATGTGTGTGTGTGTGTGTGTGTGTGTGTGTGTGTGTGTGTGTGTGTGTGTGTGTGTGTGTGTGTGTGTGTGTGTGTGTGTGTGTGTGTGTGTGTGTGTGTGTGTGTGTGTGTGTGTGTGTGTGTGTGAGACTGTGTGTGTGGGAACAGTATTCCCTGTGTTTGATCAACACGATATCTTCTGGGGGGGTGGGTTTTATCAATCTGAGGTGGGTTCCACCCACTATACTTACCATTGTCCATTTCACAAGGGTTGCTGACATCAACCACCATAGACGTACCTGTATACACCCCTCAGCCCTATAAGCTCGGCGGCATATGCAGTAACTGTTACACAGATTTGGTAAATGTGCACATATACAACTGTACCTCACCTCTGACACGATCAATGTGTTATCACTTTGCCATACCCCTCATTTCTTCAGGGCCACCTCCTGCTGACACACAGACATCTAGAACACAAACAGACTACAGAATCTGAGACTACATTCAGTCAGTGTTACTAACACCAATAATGCATCATGGTTGAAAAGGTACACACACTCTAAAATGTACTCACTACAAATGCCAGCTGACAGCACTTTACACAGCATTACATAGATAAACTGTACTTAATTTACCCTGTGCATCAGAACCATATTGGCATGTCCCTGCATTGGTGGTATGGATGACAGGGATGTGGCACAGGTATCATATGCACATGGTGTTGTGTGGGTTTGTCAGAGTCCTAGGCAGGGCCATATGGTGGACATCATGTGTGTGTATTTGGAGGAGTGTTCTATGAATGGTCCGTGTAGGGTTTTGTGTGTGTGTATGTATGCCCACAGTTATGCCATGTGGCTGCCCTACACAGGGGTATGTTGGACAGCTGCGGACTGTACATGGCAGAGAGCACAGTTCACCATCTCCAACCATAGACATGGGAACTGGTCCTGCCAGGGGTCAAACTAGCACCAACAGGCCTAAAATTGAGTGCCACCCTGTTTTAATGGATTTTTTGCCCTTAATAATATCAATGACCATGAAAGAAAATCTGGCAGTAGGATGTATCAAATGATGTTTATATAGTGCATTGGTTGCCTTTTTGTTTTTGATATTACTAATATGTTCCGAAATTCTGATTCTCAATGGACGAGAAGTCTGACCAATGTAGAAGGAACCACAAATACATGTGGCTTGATATATTAACCAATCGGTGCTGCAATTGGCAAAAAAGTTTATATCATAAACTACAGAGCTATTTTGACTAGAGAATTGTTTAGATTTCATAACCTTATCACAGTGGGTACAATGTCCACATGGATAACAGCCAACTAGAGGATCACCTGATAAAGTGGTTTGTATATATTGGGATGGTTGATACATAGACCCATGTTTGTAATGGTTAAAACAGGAACTAAGATTTTTGCCTTTCCGATATGAAAACTGACATCTTTCTGGTAAAATGTAAGCTAGTTCATCATCACATTGTAGAATATCCCAATGCTTATTTATACTTTGAATTAAGTTCCCAGTGTTCCTAGCGTATGCTGTAACAAACCTGATGGGTTGGGCTGTTGAAATATTATGGTCTTTGTACCTTAAAAATTCTTCTCTGATAGTTGAATTGACCAGGTTACTTGCTTGTAACACATAACCCATACCATAACCCCTAGATTTAAACCTATTTGTGAGATCCTTCCTTTGATTTTGAAAAGAAGAATCATCAGAGCAAATGCGCTTCAATCTAATAAATTGTGATTTGGGAATATTTCGGGCTATGTGTGGTGGATGGAAACTAGACCCATGAAGGATAGTATTGTATTGGGGGTACTTCCTGAATACTTCAGTGCTAAGCGTATGATCTGGTAATCTATTAATGATCACATCCAAAAACGTGATACTATTCAGATCATATTGGACAGTAAATTGTAATCCCCATGGGTTGTTATTCAAATAAGATATAAATTCATGTAACATATCTATCCCTCCCCTCCATGCCATCCAACAATCGTCTAGAAAACGTCTCCAGATGTCAATATGTTCTAAATAGATGTTATTCCTATGATCATAAATGAGATGTTTCTCAACAAAGCCCATAAACAAATCAGCATAAATCGGAGCAAAAGAAGCACCCATCGCTGTGCCCTTTGTTTGTAAATAACAAGTATCCTGATAGAAAAATGCATTACTATTGAGAACGTGCCTAGCTAACTGTACCAAAAAAGAATTAAAGTCAGAATGATATAGATTGGCTGCTTCAAGCCAGTATGTTAAAGCCTCCAGACCAGATTCATGTGGAATATTCGTATATAAAGCGCACACATCAAGTGTGCACATCAACCAATCAGATTCCAATTGGCTGTCTGAAACAATCTGCAAGAAGTTTGTGGTGTCCTGTAATCGTGAACGTACTAGATGGAGCAAGGGCTTTAGGTGTTTAGTTAGAAAGAGAGACAAGGGTTCCGTAATATAACCCTTGCCTGAAACAATGGGTCTGCCTGGTGGGTGCATGGGATTTTTATGGATTTTAGGCAAAAAATAAATATATTGATTTGCTGGATCCTGTATCATTAATTGATGCATAATATTGTTGGTAATAATGGCTTCATCTCTAGCATGGAGTAAAAAATCATCAATTAATTTCTTAAATCGATGGATAGGATTAATATGCATCTCAAAATAATATCTCCCATCAGACAGCTGTCTTTTAGCCTCTTGATCATAATCACAGCAGTTTAAAACAACCACAGCTCCACCTTTATCTGCAGAAATAATAACAATGTTCTTGTTATTTTGTAGTTCCAGAATAGCTTATTTTTCCACAGATGTTACATTATTCCGTTTAGAGTTTATCTTTGACCTAGAGAAATGCAGATCTTTGAGAACGCTATTCTGGAACTGATAAACCAAAGGATGCATTGGAGGACAAAATGATGATTTATGATATACAAACTTATCATCAGTAAACTTATTGTCATTGATACCAAAAAACAGTTTCAGATTTAATCTTCTGCAAAAAGACATCACATCTTGAACAAACATGTCCTCAGACACCATGAAACCCGGGATAGAAGTTAAACCTTTATTAAGGACAGTTAAATGGGCTGGAGATAAAACAAAATCTGATAAATTCAAAACATTCCTGTTGTAATCCACTGCTAGTTCTGTATGACCATTTCCAACAAGTTCTGAATGTTGTTTATACCTCCTGTGTTTACGTCCCCCCGCTGATACTTGGGCCTAAAGGGGCAGACAATGTTGTCCTTTTTGGAGAAGGTGAACTCGATACTGACTGCAAAACATTATCTGTAAAAGAGGAAATATCCTCAGTCGAAGATCCAGTATCATGACCAGATTTCCTCAAAATGGAGCGAGGTCTCTTCCTTTTGGAAGATTTTGGCAATGAGGGTGTAAATCTCACATGCTTAGTATTGTTAGAAAAAGGATTACCCTGCAGGTAGTCAGCTTGGTCTCTCTGAAATTTCTTGATTTTTCTACTTCTAAGTTGTTGTTCCAAATTTTGAAGGTCCGTGGCTACTTTGTTAAGATGCTTGTTATAAGAGGGTTCACCCTCAAAAGGTTTGACATCATCCACCAATTTGGTTACTGTATCAATCTCTTTATCAATAACACGGTCATAATACTTGGATAAACTTTCCCCAAAAGACATACTGGCTTGTTGCTGTATTAAAGACCATTGTTCACTAAACTCTGAGTCTACTTATCCCACATGAGGTTGTATACGTACTCTCAAACCTCGGGGTGTAATCCCTTTTGCAATGTACGCTTTAAACAATTTGGAATGCCAAATGTTAGATCTAAGGGATCAAAGTTATTTTAAAAGACCTTCAAAATAGATGCACAAGTAGATTCTGAACTAAGAACATCATTTGTACTATTATATTGGGAAGAAACACCCAAGCCAAATGCTCTGAGGTCTTCCCTATTAGCTGATAGTCCTGTTACCAAGCTTGAAAGATTCATATTGAACTCTGTACTTATTCAAATATGTAAAGAAAGTATTTCAAAGGAAATATTACTGACAATAATAGCAACAACAACTACGTCAGTAAAAAAGTATATATATTTTTATTTTTATTGTATTGGTCGGAACAATAGCAGCCCAAAAGAGATCAACATACCATTTCCTATCAAGCTGCATTCCTACCTTCAAAGATCAACTTGTATCTGTGTAAATACCATAAGTAGAAAAAGATTTTTATAAATGGACAAAAAAATATTTTAATATAGTTCCAAACTGTGCATTCAAAATAGAATATTGGACTACAGAGCTTAAGTAATATGGTTAAAATACAGCAACAAAACCAGATTAGTCCAAAAGAAGAAGCCCAAATATTATAAAAAATGGTGAATGAGTCAAAACACACTGGTGTATTAAAACATTTTCACTATCTATATCGGACCTATAGTATATATATATATATATATATATATATATATATATATATATATATATATATATATATACTCCTATACCTTAAAGGTGAACATATAATAAAAATAGTATAAACAAGATGATTTAAAGTATATCCTGAATATCCCAAATCATGGAGCAATAATGGGACATATACACCTAAAGTTATCCCAATACGACCATTAAAGCATATGTAAGAATTATCAAATGTTGGATACAAATGCAAATATCCATGTACAATAACAAATATAATGGCCAGAAACTAAATCAGGAAATTATTAATCAAAATGTTTAACCTCTTGTAATCAACTGTGAGATGAATGTACACCAAAAGCATAGTACCAAACGCTCCTTAACCTATTCAAAGGAAATATACACTGTTCAAAAACAAAACAATAATCATATTGCAAAGATTATATGAACATATCAAATTACAAAAGTCATAAATAGCCATGGTTTAAATAGCGTCTGTTAAAGTCTTATCCATCCGATATAAAGCGATGTCCCAAATAAATAAATGGGTTCCAAAAAGAAGAAAGAAAAAGTTCTTCCTTGTATACAGTTACCAAATGGATAGTGAAAAAACAGTACCTGTGTTCCTTGAACAGGACATAACCCGTTCAGAATTAAAGTTCAAAAAAAGCAAACCCACTGGGATAGTCCTAAAATGTTGCATACAAAAGCTCCATATAGTTCAAAACATCCAAAAACGTTTAGAAACACGAAATGTCTAAATCTTAACAATTGCTGCTGCAACGGTGAAACACATCGCCCAAAGGTGAAAACCTCTGCCAACAGTAGCTTAGGTTGATATACCTAACTAACGACTGTAAAGTCCCAAATAGGATTCGTGTTACAACCATAAACGTCTTCCATGCTCAGTGCGACGCAATGTAAAACAAACGCCACAAATATCTTCAACTTAGCCCTGATGATGTGAAGAAACAAGGCACAAAATAAATCCACAGCTTAACTCCGGATAATAATCCACAAAGAAAACGACCAATGCCACTAGAATACCACTAGGATGATGTATAAAATGATTGTAAAAAAGAAAGATTGCACAGATAACTGGCAATCAGTATCAAGAACACAGGCCCCCAGCAGGAAATGGAAACGAGTGTAACAGTCAAAAAAAGCCTTCCTGCGCAAAAGGCAAATGCACGGCTCAAAGACCAATATAAAGCACCAACAAAAGAAGAGCCAGCATACTGTGTTCAAGGAATTACTTTATTGTAGATAAAACAGACCGGTTTCGGCCGGAAAATATCACAGCCTTCTTCAGTGCAAACAAAATACAACTGTTTAATCTTTAAATACACCTATCTAGAGGCTTATTGGTTCATCCTAGAATTGTTCATTTAAACCAGGTGGAAATAATCCACCCAGTTTTACAATCCACTTTTTTTCTTTGTTATTTAAAATTGAGTGCCACCCTGTTTTAATGGATTTTTTGTCCTTAATAATATCAATGACCATGAAAGAAAATCTGGCAGTAGGATGTATCAAATGATGTTTATATAGTGCATTGGTTGCCTTTTTGTTTTTGATATTACTAATATGTTCCAAAATTCTGATTCTCAATGGACGAGAAGTCTGACCAATGTAGAAGGAACCACAAATACATGTGGCTTGATATATTAACCAATCGGTGCTGCAATTGGCAAAAAAGTTTATATCATAAACTACAGAGCTATTACGACTAGAGAATTGCTTAGATTTCATAACCTTATCACAGTGGGTACAATGTCCGCATGGATAACAGCCAACTAAAGGATCACCTGATAAAGTGGTTTGTATATATTGGGATGGTTGATACATAGACCTATGTTTGTAATGGTTAAAACAGGAACTGAGATTTTGGCTTTCCGATATGAAAACTGACATCTTTCTGGTAAAATGTAAGCTAGTTCATTATCACATTGTAGAATATTCCAATGCTTATTTATACTTTGAATTAAGTTCCCAGTGTTCCTACCATATGTTGTAACAAACCTGATGGGTTGGGCTATTGACATATTATGGTCTTTGTACCTTGTGGTTCCTTCTCCATTAAAACAAGGTGGCACTCAATTTTAAATAACAAAGAAAAAAAGTGGATTGTAAAACTGAGTGGATTATTTCCACCTGGTTTAAATGAACAATTCTAGGATGAACCAATAAGCCTCTAGATAGGTCTATTTAAAGATTAAACAGTTGTATTTTGTTTGCACTGAAGAAGGCTGTGATATTTTCCAGCCGAAACCGGTCTGTTTTATCTACAATAAAGTAATTCCTTGAACACAGTATGCTGGATCTTCTTTTGTTGGTGCTTTATATTGGTCTTTGAGCCGTGCATTTGCCTTTCGCGCAGGAAGGCTTTTTTTGACTGTTACACTCGTTTCCATTTCCTGCTGGGGGCCTGTGTTCTTGATACTGATTGCCAGTTATCTGTGCAATCTTTCTTTTTTACAATAATTTTATACATCATCCTAGTGGTATTCTAGTGGCATTGGTCGTTTTCTTTGTGGATTATTATCCGGAGTTAAGCTGTGGATTTATTTTGTGCCTTGTTTCTTCACATCATCAGGACTAAGTTGAAGATATTTGTGGCGTTTGTTTTACATTGCATCGCACTGAGCATGGAAGACGTTTATGGTTGTAACACGAATCCTATTTGGGACTTTACAGTCATTAGTTAGGTATATCAACCTAAGCTACTGTTGGCAGAGGTTTTCACATTTGGGCGATGTGTTTCACCGTTGCAGCAGCAATTGTTAAGATTTAGACATTTCGTGTTTCTAAACGTTTTTGGATGTTTTGAACTATATGGAGCTTTTGTATGCAACATTTTAGGACTATCCCAGTGGGTTTGCTTTTTTTGAACTTTAATTCTGAACAGGTTATGTCCTGTTCAAGGAACACAGGTACTGTTTTTTCACTATCCATTTGGTAACTGTATACAAGGAAGAACTTTTTCTTTCTTCTTTTTGGAACCCGCATTTCGCCTATTTGGGACATCGCTTTATATCGGATGGATAAGACTTTAACAGACGCTATTTAAACCATGGCTATTTATGACTTTTGTAATTTGATATGTTCATATAATCTTTGCAATTTGATTATTGTTTTGTTTTTGAACAGTGTATATTTCCTTTGAATAGGGTAAGGAGCGTTTGGTACTATGCTTTTGGCGTACATTCATTTCACAGTTGATTACAAGAGGTTGAACATTTTGATTAATAATTTCCTGGTTTAGTTTCTGGCCATTATATTTGTTATTGTACATGGATATGTGCATTTGTATCCAACATTTGATAATTCTCACATATGCTTTAATGGTCGTATTGGGATAACTTTAGGTGTATATGTTCCATTATTGCTCCATGATTTGGGATATTTAGGATATACCTTAAATCATCTTGTTTATACTATTTTTATAATATGTTCACCTTTAAGGTATAGGAGTATATATATATATATATATATATATATATATATATATATATATATATAGGTCCGATATAGATAGTGAAAATGTTTTAATACACCAGTGTGTTTTGACTCATTCACCATTTTATTTAATATTTGAGCTTCTTCTTTTGTACTAATCTGGTTTTGTTGCTGCATTTTAACCATATTACTTAAGCTCTGTAGTCCAATATTCTATTTTGAATGCACAGTTCGGAACTATATTAAAATATTTTTTTCTCCATTTATAAAAATCTTTTTCTACTTATGGTATTTACACAGATACAAGTTGATCTTTGAAGGTAGGAATGCAGCTTGATAGGAAATGGTATGTTGATCTCTTTTGGGCTGCTATTGTTCCGACCAATACAATAAAAATAAAAATATATATACTTTTCTACTGACGTAGTTGTTGTTGCTATTATTGTCAGTAATATTTCCTTTGAAATACTTTCTTTACATATTTGAATAAGTACAGAGTTCAATATGAATCTTTCAAGCTTGGTAACAGGACTATCAGCTGATTGGGAAGACCTCAGAGCATTTGGCTTTGGTGTTTCTTCCCAATATAATAGTACAAATGATGTTCTTAGTTCCGAATCTACTTGTGCATCTGCTTTTGAAGGTCTTTTTAAACAACTTCGATCCCTTAGATCTAATATTTGGCATTCCAAATTGTTTAAAGCGTACATTGCAAAAGGGATTACCCCCCCCCGAGGTTTGAGAGTACGTACAAAACCTCATGTGGGGGAAGTAGACTCAGAGCTTAGTGAACAATGGTCTTTAATACAGCAACAAGCCAGTATGCCTTTTGTGGAAAGTTTATCCAAGTATTATGACCGTGTTATTGATAAAGAGATTGATACAGTAACCAAATTGGTGGATGATGTCAAACCTTTTGAGGGTGAACCCTCTTATAACAAACATCTTAACAAAGTAGCCACGGACCTTCAAAATTTGGAACAACTTAGAAGTAGAAAAATCAAGAAATTTCAGAGAGACAAAGCTGACTACCTGCAGGGTAATCCTTTTTCTAACAATACTAAGCATGTGAGATTTACACCCTCATTGCCAAAATCTTCCAAAAGGAAGAGACCTCGCTCCATTTTGAGGAAATCTGGTCATGATACTGGATCTTCGACTGAGGATATTTCCTCTTGTACAGATAATGATTTGCAGTCAGTATCAAGTTCACCGTCCCCAAAAAGGACAACATTGTCTGCCCCTTTAGGCCCAAGTATCAGCGGGGGGACATAAACACAGGAGGTATAAACAACATTCAGAACTTGTTGGAAATTGTCATACAGAACTAGCAGTGGATTACAACAGGAATGTTTTGAATTTATCAAATTTTGTTTTATCTCCAGCACTTTTAACTGTCCTTAATAAAGGTTTAACTTTTATCCCGGGTTTCATGGTGTCTGAGGACATGTTTGTTCAAGATGTGATGTCTTTTTGCAGAACATTAAATCTGAAACTGTTTTTTGTATCAATGAAAATAAGTTTACTGATGATAAGTTTGTATATCATAAATCATCATTTTGTCCTCCAATGCATCCTTTGGTTTATCAGTTCCAGAATAGCGTTCTCAAAGATCTGCATTTCTCTAGGTCAGAGATAAACTCTAAATGGAATAATCTAACATCTGTGGAAAAACAAGCTATTCTGGAACTACAAAATAACAAGAACATTGTTATTATTTCTGCAGATAAAGGTGGAGCTGTGGTTGTTTTAAACTGGTGTGATTATGATCAAGAGGCTAAAAGACAGCTGTCTGATGGGATATATTATTTTGAGATGCATATTAATCCTATCCATCGATTTAAGAAATTAATTGATGATTTTTTACTCCAGGCTAGAGATGAGGCCATTATTACCAACAATATTATGCATCAATTAATGATACAGGATCCAGCAAATCAATATATTTATTTTTTGCCTAAAATCCATAAAAATCCCATACACCCACCAGGCAGACCCATTGTTTCAGGCAAGGGTTATATTACGGAACCCTTGTCTCTCTTTCTAACTAAACACCTAAAGCCCTTGCTCCATCTAGTACGTTCACGATTACAGGACACCACAAACTTCTTGCAGATTGTTTCAGACAGCCAGTTGGAATCTGATTGGTTGATGTGCACACTTGATGTGTGCGCTTTATACATGAATATTCCACATGAATCTGGTCTGGAGGCTTTAACATACTGGCTTGAAGCAGCCAGTCTATATCATTCTGACTTTAATTTTTTTTTGGTACAGTTAGCTAGGCACGTTCTCAATAGTAATGCATTTTTCTATCAGGATACTTGTTATTTACAAACAAAGGGCACAGCGATGGGTGCTTCTTTTGCTCTGATTTATGCTGATTTGTTTATGGGCTTTGTTGAGAAACATCTCATTTATGATCATAGTCTATTTAGAACATATTGACATCTGGAGATGTTTTCTAGACGATTGTTGGATGGTATGGATGGGAGAGATAGATATGTTACATGAATTTATATCTTATTTGAATAACAACCCTTGGGGATTACAATTTACTGTCCAATATGATCTGAGTAGTATCACGTTTTTGGATGTGATCATTAATAGATTACCAGATCATACGCTTAGCACTGAAGTATTCAGGAAGTACCCCCAATACAATACTATCCTTCATGCATCTAGTTTCCATCCACCACACATAGCCCGAAATATTCCCAAATCACAATTTATTAGATTGAAGCGCATTTGCTCTGATGATTCTTCTTTTCAAAATCAAAGGAAGGAGCTCACAAATAGGTTTAAATCTAGGGGTTATGGTATGGGTTATGTGTTACAAGCAAGTAAACTGGTCAATTCAAATAACAGAGAAGAATTTTTAAGGTACAAAGACCATAATATTTCAATAGCCCAACCCATCAGGTTTGCTACAACATACGCTAGGAACACTGGGAACTTAATTCAAAGTATAAATAAGCATTGGAATATTCTACAATGTGATGATGAACTACCTTACATTTTACCAGAAAAATGCCAGTTTTCATATCGGAAAGGCAAAAATCTTAGTTCTTGTTTTAACCATTACAAACATGGGTCTATGTATCAACCATCCCAATATATACAAACCACTTTATCAGGTGATCCTCTAGTTGGCTGTTATCCATGTGGACATTGTACCCACTGTGATAAGGTTATGAAATCTAAACAATTCTCTAGTCGTAATAGCTCTGTAGTTTATGATATAAACTTTTTTGCCAATTGCAGCACCGATTGGTTAATATATCAAGCCACATGTATTTGTGGTTCCTTCTACATTGGTCAGACTTTTCGTCCATTGTGAATCAGAATTTCGGAACATATTAGTAATATCAAAATCAAAAAGGCAACCAATGCACTATATAAACATCATTTGATACATCCTACTGCCAGATTTTCTTTCATGGTCATTGATATTATTAAGGGCAAAAAATCCATTAAAACAGGGTGGCACTTAAATAACAAAGAAAAAAAGTGGATTGTAAAACTGGGTGGATTATTTCCACCTGGTTTAAATGAACAATTCTAGGATGAACCAATAAGCCTCTAGATAGGTGTATTTAAAGATTAAACAGTTGTATTTTGTTTGCACTGAAGAAGGCTGTGATATTTTCCGGCCGAAACCGGTCTGTTTTATCTACAATAAAGTGATTCCTTGAACACAGTATGCTGGCTCTTCTTTTGATGGTACTAACACAGACATGCCACAGTTGAGGATTGCCAAGGACTCACCCCACCATCTATTCATGACCTCAGTATTTTGACGTGTGTCCTCAACAACTTCATGTATGTCACCACGTAAGCCAGGAAGAGTTGCATCCAAGACCCTGATTATTTGTCTGGTATTGCATTTACTACATGTCTGTGCATCCATAACAGCCTGAAACATGCATCTGGTGACACCTGCTGTGGCACTTGTGACAGCGGCTTGATGGGTAGCAGTCCTCCTTCAAGCACCCCTGTCCATCTGGCTGTGTGAGACCTCGCCTGCACTCTGGTTATGGCTAGTAGCTACACTTACACTTGCCATAGTCACCACACTAGCCTGTTCCATGCCACCACTTGCCAACTGTCCATTATCTGTGGCTGCTGGGGATGGGGTATGTGTGGGCATTGTGACTGTGTGAGGGGACAATGTGCATGGCTGTGGGATGCCAACCAATGGCACAGATTCAGCCCCTGAAAACCCCACCTGTGCCCCACTATGACCACCATCATTGTCAGAGACTGCAGAGACACTGAAATCAGATTCTGAGCAGTAGGAACCATGACCACCATGTCCACATGTGAGGGAAGACAACATATAAAAATTAATACTTGCACTATAAGGTTTGCTGGTACACAAACACATGCACACCCCCACACACACACGCACACATGCACACACACACACACACACACACACACACACACACACACACACACACACACACACACACACACACACGAGGTGGCACAAAGGCATTACACACACCACACAATAGCCAACTGGTGACATTCACGACATAGTCAGACCACAGCATACACTCTCTGGACAGGCCCTCAACATCATGCAGTGCAGCCCTTTCCACTTAATGTTACTACTAATATACACCTCTGGGATGTGAGTAGTGTCAGTAGGTAATGAGGCTTCACCTAGCACACACTGCAGCCAATTACACATTATTGCTGTTCACCTGTATAGCACAGTGGCAACTCCTACAGAACATACCTCTCAACTGTACAAAGTTTCACTGAATGTCTTGATGTGTGGCTCATATTTTTGGTCTGTCCCTCAGAAATCCTGTGTTTGTTTGACACATTACTGGGATGATCTAAAGACTCCATCTACAGCTTCCTAGCAGACACCTGAAGATTTTGGGCAAAAAGGGACTGGTATTTGGAACTGTTCATAATCCCCTAAACCTTGGGTAAAGGCCCACTTCCAGCTTATGAACAGCAAACCCAAAGCAGGACACTGCCATCTCTGTGCTTCACTGTGGGATGGTATTCTTTCTGTGATGCACAGTGTTGTTATTGCACCAAACAAACCATTTGTAATTGTGGTCAAACAGTGCAACCTTGGTCTCAATACACCATAACAAATTTTCCCACATGCTTTGGGAACTCTGATATATTGTTCTTGAGAATTCAGCCAGACCTGAATGTTGTTCTGTGTGAGAAAAGGCTTCTATCTTCCAATCCTACCCCATAGGCCAGACATGTGGAGAATACAGGAGATTGTTGTCACATGTAGTACACAATCAGTACCTGCCAGAGATTCCTGCAACTCCTTTAGTGTTGCTGTAGGTCTCCTGACATCCTCCCTAACCAGTTTGTGTCTTGTCTTGCTGTGGAAATGTTTTTGTGCCCTTCTTCGGGCTGATACCTTTTAACAATGACATCCCTTTGATGCTTTGTAAGCTCTATGCAAACCACAGCTGTTGCTGTAGCAGTCAGCTTGGTAAATGTCAGGAAATTCCTAGCAGGACAGCTGACTGTTATTTGGTATTAATCAAAGAGTCTCTGTAATTGATGGCAGGTGTGTACCCAAGAAGGCATAATGCTGTAATTATATCAAAAGCTGCTTCAATGCAGTATTAGCTTCAGCCCATGCACACTTATGCGTCTAGCTTATTGTACGTTTTTTATTTGTCATAATTGTTCCCCAAGCAGATCTGTTTGGTTTGTAATTGAAAAGTACAGGATATAGGTCACATTAAAGGTTGGAAGAGTTTGGAAATGTTTTATAGTGGTCTCATTTTTGTATAACACAAATACCTGGCATTTTACCAGGGGTGTGCACACCTTTTATACGCCTTTGTCCCTCCCATTTTGTTAGTTTTTCTCCAGATTTCTTGCAATGACAGGTTGTGAGGTATGCTACAGATATGTTACATCTGCAAATAGGGCCCTGTGATGACCACTGTGATGCTATGCAGTTTACCCCACTACAAGTGAACATGCACATATCGCAATATGACTGACAGTAGCAGTTGTGTGCATGGTAACATGCATGATCTTAACATGCCTGGTGAGCCACAGTAGGACAATTCCATACTCAGCAGCTTCAGGCTGCTGTCTCATGTCCAGACCAGAGAGACCTATGTAGTTGTGGTGGACAAATATTGTCAACAGACTCACATGTGGCATTGGTACAAGATGAATGCTACTTTTCTGCACATGTACAGTAAAGCTCTGATAGTACACACTTTGCTGTCCTTCACCATAGATGTGCACTTGTGTGCATTAGAAAACCCCACCTACAAACGCAGTTTGACCTGACATATGCATCTAGATTACAGAATCCAGTGTGACTGCTACAGTGTTCAATTGATGTGCACTGGAGCCTTACCTGGATGCTCCTCACCTGTTGCCTGGGTGCCACCCACCTCCACAACTTGTTTTTCTTGGCTTGGCTGGTGTGTGGAGGCTGCCCAAAGGTTGGCAAGGAGCTCTTCTGTTGCTGTAAGTGGGGCATGTGTGGCAGGACTCCCACCTGTAGCAGTACAGTCCCTAGCCATGGCAGCAGCCCTTTGCCATGCTCGATGTATCAGGTCAGTTGCCCGATGCCTGACCTCATTGTATGTGCGTCATTGGTGGCCCAAGTTGTTAACTCCATGGACAAGTTCATCCCACAGGGTGTTCCACTCCCACAGATTGTGTTGGACACAGCCAAACATCACCCCATGGTGCTGGATGATGGCATCCATGATGGCTGCATTTTCGGCTATAGTATATGGTGGTTGTCTTTATGCGGCATGTTACCTGGAAGGCATAAACAGGGAAACACATCACAGGACCACATACATTGGTCAAAGTTATTTACAAAACCTGCACATCACCATTGACTATCATTAGCCACGACCTACAACCACATCATAGACCTGTCATCTATCAGCACAATATGAACCTGCATTGCACTCCTGGTCCTGATGTGTCATGTTCCCCCCAATGAGGGCCAGTACATTGCATAACCAGACATTCATCATTCACCTTTTTGTAGAGGGATGACAGTGGCTATCTACCTTTCAGATGGGATGTCAATGGTGCTCAGGCTTTGCTTGCATACAGTGTTTAATGGAGCTGGAAGCATATGCCTGAGTTCATGTAGGATGCAGACAGGAATGTTATCAGGTCCCATGGAGACTTACTTTTGTTGACTTTGAATAGGCATTATGCACCTGCACCCTGATGATGAGGGGAGAGGTGTGGATGCTGTGCGTATCCACCTATACTGTTGGTGGGACAGGGGATGATGCTTGCCCTTAACCTGTCTGCAGTGATTTGGCTATAGCTATGGTGTGTGTGTGTGTGTATGGTGTGACTGACCACCATTACAGGGTGGGGTAGGTTGTTGCCTCTGAGATTGAAGACATATGTGAAGATGGCCTTGTGATTGCCCTTGGTGGATGTGTCCAATTTGTACTCATAGTTAGCCTTACAGTAATTCACCTGTGACCATATATGCTCTTTCAGACAAAGGTTGACTTGCTTCCAAGTTGGTGCCTGCTCCTGCTTGGCTCTGTACAGCCAATATAGCGACCAATTATGTGGTTTGTGTATTGCTGCAGCCCAGCAAAGGGAATTACTCTACCTTGGTGGAGGCAGGTTTTACGAGTGAGGTATTGCTGAGTCCATATAGCTATGTAGGTACTTATATGGCTGTTTGCAGTAGGCATGGACACAAGGTCATAACACCATTGGACACCTCTCCATTTTCAACCTGTTAATCATGGTTATACTAGTACTCATGCATGTATCAGGGCAATGCAACAACCAGTATCTGTAAAAATTTATGTATGTTGGATGCACATAAACTAAGATTACACATCTGTACAACATGTACAGCTTATTTACCTGATATTTTGCATCCCATGTCTGTTGCTATGAGGCTTCCAGGTACATCTACTCATACATACATGTGTACAGATAATTCATGAAATACATTTCAGTTCTATGTCAATATGGCACACTGTATTTACATTCTTGCTGCTTAGTCATACCTCTCAACCTGTTAGAGCAGGACATCTGTAGGATTCCACACATACATGGGGGGCAATGGCCAAAATTAGTGACACTTTATTAATGTTGCTGTAACACACAAGTCATTTGATAGCACAGTAGACTTTGCATTCACAGGAATACCCTGGAGGATGTCTGACACTCATATGTATGCTAGTATGTTTTAATGTCAGTCTTCACATATTTGCCAATGATTTGCCAGACATAAGAGAACTCTATGAGTAAATGACTAGAAATGTGAGGCACACATATGGTCAGTGTGCATAACACTGGACAGTTGAATGGTATGAGCTCAGTACATCACATGCAGTTCAACACACACGTCTGAAACATTAGTTTACTATGCAAATACCCTGTATAGGTCTTTCAGATTTGTGAGACAAACGCATATCATAGCTACACTCACAAGTAACATGTGGATATCTACAACATCCCAGTAGCTGGCCTAGCAGTGTCACAGTCAGTATAGTTTAACAGGCACTCCAGTAGTAGGCATATAGGTACATAGGTTCATATGTGTGTACTAGGCTAATGGCCCTGGAGCCTTTACAAGCCTAGCCCATAGGATTACCCTGGCATCATGCCACCCAACCTTCCTTCCTAGTGCATCTGTCAAGTAGAGGCACTGGAGTGATCCCTGGGGTGAATTTTCTATTTCCCATCCACTCATCAAGACTTCTCTTGAAGAGGGCCAGTGAGGTGCACTGCTTGAGGTGTATGGGAAGTCTATTCCATAGCATGGGCAGTCTTTGGGTTATGAACCTGCTACTCCAGCATGTTCATTCTCCAAGTCACATGCCTGTTATCACACTCCCTCATTAAAGCTTATCCCCTGCGAGTTATATAGTTAATACTTCTATTAAAGATTTTCCATACAGACCCACACATCACCTTTAATATTTCTTGTTGCTTTTCAGGAAAATTTTTGGCTGTGACAAGAAAAATGCAATTCCACTACACCTTCAGTGCAACTTGGACATCCCCTGTATGGAAACAGCAACAGATATCAATACAAAACTAAAACCACAGCAGATAATCTATTAAAGAACTTACAGAAAATGCAGAACTGTTATTTAAATGGTTTCACAATTAACCTGTAATTTAAAGTGAAAAAAAAAATCCAGTATTGCTAAGCATCTCACCTACCAATCATGCCAGGCTGTTCACCAACCACCAGGTGGTACCAAAGAAGTCACACACACTGATGTGGCACCAAATCTTATGTCCAAAACACTAAGAAAGCTGTGTCAACATGACTAAAACCTAATACGACACACTAGCAAACAGTTAACACTTTGCTTTAAAGAATAGCAAACAAAAGTATACACAATTCTCAAATCTTAAGCAACTTGTACTGCTTTATGTATGGTAGATACCTCCTGCCTATTAGATATCTGCCAGCATTAGCTCTTCAAATGATACTACCACAGCCCCAAAGTGTTTTGTAGACCTATTTTTAGTTCCTGCTAACCCACCTACATTGCTGTATGTAGGTTATTTTTAACACAACAACATTTTACTACTAATCTATTTCATCGCAGCATTCTCCATATACTAGACAATACACACCAATAATTCCACCAGACACGAGATGTTTCTAGTGCGGCTTTTTTTCACCATCCATACACCAAGCACATGTTTTATTCATTTACATAGCCCAATACGGTTCTATATAGCATACTCTGCTAAGTACATTTTTACACTCATACTTGTCAGTAAAAGAAAACTGACAGCTCCCACAGTAATCCAAACAGATAAACGAAATTCACCTTTTTGTAATACACGAGCCCAAAGCAACTTTTTTTGTGCAAAAAACTCATTAAAATTAAGAGAGAGACCAATACAGGCTGCTACACAAATAATGAAGATTGACAGCTGGCAAGCAAAGTAATGTTGTTGCTTTCCAACCCTTTTAAATAAGGAATCATGCACAAGAACATCTTGATTAAAATATTTTGGAGAGATTAGGCCACTGCATCGTTCTGGCATGTCCAACTAGTAACCGAATAAAGAGGCCAAAGAAAACAAGTTCCCGTACAGCTACACAAGGGAGTCGGAACGAAAAAAAAGACATAAGGACAAGATATATGACTTATTACAAACAACCACAAATCTCACAGTTTTGACAGTCCAAAAGATAACTCTGATGCAATTTGCTTAAACGTCTAGGTCCAGGATTTCCGAGCCTCACTAAACCAAGACTATGACTGTGTAAACTCCTCCCAAACCCTCCACAACCCCAGGAACCATCACTGCTTTGCTCATACAAGCAAATTTTCAGTCTTAAGCCTTACAAACCCATTCACCATCATTTGACAGGTAATTAACTGTATTCTGCAACCATTTCATGGGTCGGGCCCTCCTTCCCCCAAACAAAAGTAAAAAAAAAATAGTTTTTTTGGAACCCAGAATTGCTACCCACTATTAGGTGCAAATGGTAATACACACTAAGCTTCAAATGTAAGCTGCATTTACACTCAACTCACTCGTGTTAATAAATCAATCCACCTTATTTAGTAAAAGGTATAGCCTCTCTGTCCTCTCCCCAGGATCTGCAGGGCCATTCGGGGGGACGAGATGACCGTAATGAGTCTGTGAGGATGTAGTGCTTTTAGTTTATTAGTGCTAAGATTGTAAAATTGCTTTTTTGTGCAAGTGCTGGGCCTTAGATGGAGTATAGGGTGTTCAATTTGAGAGAGTAGAGCAGTTCTAAGGGAAAAAGTGAAGAGTAGACCTTGTGGAGCCGGGAACAGTTTAAACCCAATTTACTGCTGCTGCCCGATGCTGCGCTATGCGTACAATTGCACAAAGCCCCGCTTAGGCAGATTTTTTATGCAGGGAACTTCAAAGAGCTAGAAATGGCCCAAAACGGCCAATTACTGCAGATTCTTGTGCTGAGGTCTCTCCTTCAGGTGCAGATAGGCTGCTCAAGGCTCCCCACTCCCACTGGTGAGCAATGAATATGTGAGACATTCCTTCCTAGGGTGACTCAGGTTCCTGAGCTATGATCTATGTCACTGCAGACAGACACAAATGCTATGGCCATAGGTGCTGATCAGCAATATACCAGTACAGCAAGTCTTGTTGAGACATATTTGTTTAACATACTATATACCATTATTGCATACCCCCTACTGCATTCCATTACATGCTTATTTGTTTGACATACATTTTTTTTCCCAAGTATTGTTGGTTTGCATTCCAATTCCTATTTTTGGTTCATTCTGTGTGTGTGTGGGTCTCTCTCTCTGTCTATCCATGTAGAGGTAAAGACATTTTTGCATAGGCAGCAGCTTGCCTTTTGTAGGTAATGCTCATGAGCAGGTGATAGCCTGTGCACTAATTGGTGTCCTCCACTTGCTAATTGCTTGCAGAACAGCTGTGTTGTTATTCCTATAACCAATGGCATAGCAACACAGTCCTATAATTGAGTGCTTCATGTGAGCATTGCCTCATTTCCTTGCTTGTGAGGAGGAAATCATGGAGGTGTGTGAACAACAGCATCACAGAGGGTAGTTGGAAATACCTCTTACAACAAAACATGTGGAGACAGTCCAGCAAAATGGGAGAGAAGGTCCCAGACTTAAGTACAAAATGTGAGTATTGCTGTTATACATTTCGAGTCAGGCTAGTTTAACAGGGTTTGTGTGGACATGAATATTCTGAGTGGGTCTCAGTCTGAAAGTGTTATGTGGTTGACATAACACTGAACTGTAGGGCTATCTGCAGAATGACCAGAGGTTTGACTCTTATGTTTGGTCTGTTACTCCGACAGTTGGTGTCCTTGGCAAATCATTAGCATACCCTGGGTATTGCAGTCAGTAAGTGCTAACTTCCATTTTTGTTTCTGACTTCATATCCTTCAGTTAAGATATGTTACAACAAACCCTGTCACACCAGCAACTTTCTCAGTTTATAACAGCAATATTTCAATTATGACCCTGTGTTTGGGCCTCTGTCCCCAATTATGTCAGGCTTTGTCCAGATGTCATGCAGTAAAAGGTTGATAGGTATTGTATATCATTAGTTAGTGAATTCCTTCCTGATATCATCCCAGTGATATATATATATATATATATATATATATATATATATATATATATATATATATATATATATATATATATATATATATATATATATAGACAGAGCCTGGACATTCAGTGGGAATCTGTACAGTTGAGGGTTCTGTGTATGTCTAGTAACTGTTAACCAACTGTCAGGATTGTGCGGCAGTGTAGTGTGTAAATGTTTCACAAGGAGGAGCCAGGGATCTGCACACCAAATTCGAAAATCCGTAAAAAAATGTCCAAACCATGTAAGTAAACTTGTACTCAACATTTATTTAAGCCACAAAGTCTCTGTTTAGCTTTCCGTTGGTGACTCCTCACCAACTTCCTCAGAACAGGAAATAAACACATTCAACACATCCTGTTTAAATACTACAATATAACTCCCTACTTTTGCCACACTGCCACCTGTGGTCAGAATACAAAATTTCAATATATTAAAAAGAACATACAAAAAGGCATAAGACTATTTAAAAACATATGTAAATATAAAACACTCCCTTAACGATATAGGATTAAAAAAACAATAAGTCAATAGCCAACAGGCTTGACTTGGAAAAAAGAAACCAGAAATAGGTGTTAAAATAAAATAAAATAAATAACTCACTTCATGGTTAATAAATTGGATCCATGATGGAGCAATGCATGTGCAAAAAAAATTTTAAAAACAAAGGCTACTGAAAAACATGTATCATAATTTTGCACATTAACATATGAAATAGCAAAGCTACCTTATCAAACTTTTCAATTTCAAAACACAGGAAATTGACAACATGTTGCTCAAGCCTGGAAAATTGCATCCTTCCAGCCTATATTGCCAAAGCAATTCTCTGAGTTCCAACAAATAAGAAAAAGCCCCCCCCCGTTATCATGCACAATCTGATCAATCACTGTGAAGCTAAACTCATGCCCCAGGCACTCGCTAATGTGTTTAGCAAGTGCATTAGCCATTTTTTCTTTCTTGATGCAATATAGATGTTCAAATAAGCGCGCATGCAGTTTCTGGTCAGTTTTCCTTATATAGAAAGCCGGACATAAAGAACACTGGGCCAGGTAAACAACATGTGTGCTGGCACAGTTGAACCTCCCCTGGATTTTGAACTTTCTCTCTCTGATTGCAAAATAAGTTTCCGCTTTCACATATTGGCAGTATCTGCACATGTTGCATTTGAACATGCCCGAACGTGCCTGAGTAGGTCTAGGTTTCCTTTCAAGGATGTTTTTTTTAAGTTGGAACCTCTCTTGTAAATGACTTGAGGATTTAGCCCTAAAGCTGAAGGACCTTGATTGTCTGGTGTAAGTAAGCACCGATTCTTCATAATAATAGAAGCAATAGTCCCCGCATCCAAATTGTAAGTAGTGATGAAGCTGCAGGCATAAGTAGATCTAATCTGAGTATCATCAACCAACACACCTTGATCTGCAATGGACTGGCCCAAAATGGGAAGATATACCCCATTCTCCCTCTTGCAACTTACCTCATTACAGAGGTCTGAAATCAGATGGCCGGGATAACCCCTGTTCAAAAAGAGGTCTCTGATAAGCTCACATTCCTTTAAGAAATCACTGTCCCATGTCACCATCCTAGCTGCCCGGACCAGTTGGCCCTTGACTATCGACCTCTTCTGATGGAAGGGGTGGTTGCTTTCAAAGTGCAAATATGAGTTTGAAAAAGTAGGTTTGCAATGGATATTGGCCATATAGCAAACCCTGTAGTTATCCTTAGACAGATTGATGTCCAAATAAGCAATTTTCTCCATGGAAAAGTTAGAGGTGAACCTAAGGAATTCAGTAAATGTATTAAAGCATTGCAGGATGGAGTCTGCTACTTCCCTCCCCCTTGGAGAATGATGAAAATATCTTCCAAAAATCGGGTATACAATAGGACTTTCTCTTTATATAATGGGTTAGAAAGACAAACTCTTTCTCCCAGAATGCCATCACCAAATTTGCTATGCTGGCCCTACAATGGGACCCCATGGGCACCCCTATCCTTTGATGGAACCATTGGTTGTTGAAGGAGAAATAATTGCATGTAAGAACTATGTCTAAGAGTTCTCTGACCATCAAAATTTCTTTGGCAGGAGCTTGTTTCAAAATCAAAATCGCTTGAATCCATTCCAATGCTACTGAGTGGGGGATAGAGGAATACAAGTCTATCACATCAATAGTGAGGAAGTGATTCTCGGTTTTGAATGGAATCTGGTTCACTTTGCCTAAAAAAGTCCAAGAATCCTTTGAGATTTGCTCTTAACTGATGACATACTTTTTCAAGATAGTATCCACAATCTTGGCTCCAGCATACTTCATACTCCCCCTAGCACTGACCAACTGGTGCATGGGGGTTCCAACATATTCTTATGGATCTTAGGGTTACCAAATAAAGCTGGAATCTTGGGGTTGGATATAGAAATATAATTGAAAACATCCAAATCTATCACCCCATTGATAAACATGTCATCGTAATAAGAACGGACATGAGATATGTTGATGTTCAACTCATTTTTAGATACCTCATCATACGTCTCAGAGGCCAGAATAGCTTCCATTCTCTTAATATAATCCTCCACATCCATAGCCACTAGACCTTCTCCTTTGTCCTGCTGCATCACTCTGACACCTGAGAGACATAACAGTTCAAGCAAAGCCAATTCCTGCTTGATTGTATTGAAGCCAACATTCTTCTTAGTTTCGAGAGTAGCACGAATGTCCAGATAACATAGTTGATCAAAGACATTGGCTGAAGGAAGTAGGGGTGGATTAAAGGTGCTGGGAATGGAAAAAGCCTTTGGAGAAGAACACTGGTCCCCTAGTAGGAGATGTAAATTCAGTTTCCTGGTAAATAATTTTAGGTCAACCAATGTGTTAGCCAAATTGACCCTGCGGGCAGGTACAAACGATAGGCCCTTAGCCAGAAGATCAACCAGAGGTGGAGGAAAAGAAAACCCAGAAAAATTATAGAACTTAAAGTCCCTTCCGGTGTTGAATATTATCTCAAAGGAAGAATGCCCCAATTTAGAAGGACCAGCCTGTATCCTAGTCAGTTCCTCCTGTTCCTGGTTCTTATCTTGAACTTCCGTCCCGCAGACGGTTGGGGTGACGAGGCTGGGTTCCGAAAATTTAAGCCCTCACCTTCCAAAGGAGGATTAGTCGATTTATTAAGTGAAGCTATCTGGTTACTCCTTTGAACTGAATTATATTCAGTGGGGTCATCTGAAAGGCCCCCATCATGGCCATTATTAACCATATCAGATCTAACTTCTTCAGTTCCATTCCGATCATCTGAATGCCGAGCTAATGTACCCAAATAATTGCCTTGGGACTTAGGAGGCTTGGGATTAGCTAAGCCCTCCTTATAAGCTTTAAAGTCCCTTTGCAACTTTTTAACTTTGTTAGCAGTTATTTTGGAAACATGCTGATCTATACTAGTATAGATCCGATCGTAATCAAATCTGTATCTAGAAAAATTAATGTCCTTCAGCTTCATCTAAAATAGTTAGCTCCTCTGAAAGAGAGGTAACTGCCTCCTGGTAATGATGGCAGATTAAATTTAAGAGCTCGAACCCATGCTTATCAAAGAGAGAAATTAAATCTTTATGGAAGGCCGAGCCTTCCTCCAGGCATAGGATGAACAGAGCACTTTGGGTACTATTTTGGAATAGATTGGCTAACACAAATTTACCTAGTATTAATTGTGACAGCAATTCCATTCATAATGAGGGTGAAACAAATGAGGTAGACTTCCCTTTAGAATATGTACCCCCATTACGCAGGTCGAACCGGTTACGAAACCGTTCACCTGTACATTACAATCAACCTCACTACCAACAGAGGACGAATCGCAGGTAGCGAAGCAGGTAGGTGAGGTTATTCATCAGAATGGAAATATATATGAATACAAACATTACAAGATTTTTAACTACAGCATCCTGGATATCACTACTTCAATTTTTGATTTATTCATAAAAGGTTTCAAGTTTATTCCCTTAAGAAAGACTAATATTTCCAAAGCTATTGTGGACCTTAAAATGTTTTTAAGGAAACAAAATTTAGACAACATGTTTAGCAATAAATCTCCCTATCCTTTGAACCCACCTATCAACAATACTGAGGCTCCCCTAAAGAAAAAGAGTGTATTCAATCCCCCCCTACATCCCCAATTGAAGAATTTGGAGCGTGTTATGGAGAGAGAAATTAGAAACACTATTAGTTCACATCATGTTGTTTCAAATCTATCTAAAAATGAGCAGGAACTTTTATCTAATTTGAAGGGTAACAGAAACATCAGAATTATGCAACCCGACAAAGGAGGTGGGGCTGTAGTGATGGACCTTATTCTTTACGAATCTAAGATGAAACAGTGCTTATACAATATTTCCAACTATTCAAAAGCTTCCTTAAATGAAATCAATATTTCTAAAAGCAAAATAAACATAATTTTGAATGATTTATTACTGGAAGGTACCATTGATTTGGAAACTTACAATTATCTTCACAATCAACATCCTAGGGTTCCCTCAGTCTTTGGCATTCCCAAGGTCCACAAGGACCCACAAGACCCGCCATTACGGCTTATTGTTTCTTCTGAGGGTTCCATTACAACCCCTTTAGCGAAGTATGTTGATGTGAAATTAAAAAGCTTGTCCAATCGTGGCACAACTGTAATCAAAGATTCTTGGGATTTTTTAAAACAGGTGAGGGCCAACCTTTTTTCTAAAGACATTATATTTATTACTTTGGATGTAGTGGATCTTTTTGGTAGTATACCTCACGATATAGGTTTGGCTTGGCTTGAGGAATGTATTTTGCACTATGGTGACCTATCTGATAATACCTTCAGGACTGTTATGGTTTTAATGGAAACTGTTCTCAAACACAATTTCATGTTTTTTCAGGGGGAACTTTACAAACAGGAGAGGGGGGTGGCCATGGGGGCCAAATGCTCACCCACTTATGCCAATATTGTCCTAACATGGTGGGAGACTCAATATATTATTCATAGTGAATACAATAAATCTTGGATATTTTATAAACGTTTCCTGGACGATATTATTATTTTTTGGACGGACACCTTAGAGAGGTTTTATGAATTTTTAGAATACATCAAATCCAGTACTAGTTTCCTTGATTTCACATACAGTATTAATTATGATGAATGCAGCTATTTAGATGTCCTGCTAAGGAAGGGTGATGACCATTTCATTTCTAAGGTTTATAGGAAACCCACCTTCTCCAACGCTTACCTTCATTTCTCTAGCGGTCACCCATTTGGACAAAAGAAAAATATCTTAAAAGGACAACTTATTAGATCCAGCAGGATGACCTCACATGATGATGATTTTTTGTTAGATAGTAAATTCATTTTAGACATGTTTATAGAAAGAGGATATCCTTCTTTTTTGTGTGATGAAATATATGAAATAGTTTTAGAAGGTAGGAACGATAGATTTTCCCCCATTCTAGGGTGTTCAGAACTCACTGATACTACCCAATCAGTTTCCACAGGTACTCTTATTGATCATGGTCCATCTACGACTACTGATAATTTCTCTACCGCCTACATTATGGAATACACAGGAGATGCATTTCCACTTAAAAAAGTTATAAATAGAGAATGGGATAGGTTTCAGCAAATTACCGATTTAGAACATCTGAAGAACAAACCTATTAAATTTGTATATAGGAGAGATTCAAATTTAAAAAACATTTTTGAATATGGAGGACAGGGCACGGACAACAGCATTAACCACAAAAAGGGAACTTTTAAATGTGGATCATGTTCCCAGTGCCAATACATTCAAACAGGTTCCCATCTTTTCATTTCAGATCGAAACAAAACTATTAACAGTACAACCTTTGCAAATTGCAATACACAAGGGGTTATATATATTGCCACATGCCACTCCTGTTCCTCCTTTTATGTGGGGAAAACTGAAAGGAAATTGAAATCTAGAATCTATGAACATTATTACGAAATGAGAAAGGGAAACATTAACAATGCTCTATTTAGACATTCCCAAAAATGTGTAGATTCCATTTTTTATTTTTTTGTACTCGAAACAGTGCCTAAAGAAATCAGGGGTGGCATGTGGGAAACCAAACCTGAATACAGAGAACTGTACTGGCAAATTGTTCTGGATGTTACTAGGGAACCAGGCCTGAATGATATGTTGTCCTTAGCTCCAGTACTAAAACTAAGAGCTGCTAAATTGTAACACTTATATTTGTCCACTGGGTGGTGATAGAGATCAATTGCTTATTTATTTATTTATTATTTATTTTTTTGATGAATTCAATATTTTTATCAAGCATTAATATACATTATAATAAATTCTATTTTATACTGTTTTAATGTTTTCAATGTTTTATCAAAATTTTTTAAGCATTTAATAAATATTACAGAAGTTTTTAAAGTTTATTTTATAAAAAGGACAACAGATTACTTAATTGAATTAAATCCTCAATTTTATCAATTATTCAATTATATGGTGGTGTATAAAAGTGTTATCCAAGCACTAGTGTGTATCTCTGAGGAAGAAATTCGAAAACGTATGTCCTTTGTGAAGCGTTATTAAACATCATTGATTCTGGTTTCTGCTTTGTCGCATTTACTATTTCCTTATTGGAACTACTTCATTTGGAACTCTGTTTTGCTGCACTCATACCCTTATTTGGGTCTCAACGAGTGAGTTTTTGTGGTTGTTGTACTGATTTGTCACTCGTACCATCCTGTATCAGTTACTATTTTGGAATGCTGACATTCTCCAAAATAGGCAACCTCTAACTGTAACTTTCTTAGCTTAATTAATTTTTGATCTAACTGATTTAATTTCTGAGGTAATTCAATGCTCCCCGAACTACTCTGTTCAAAAGCAGAGTCTCTAGAAGTATTATGGAAGCAAAATGGGCGCTTCAACCAATTGTTTAGAATTGGCTGTAAAATGCCTTGATCCACTCCATTAAGATTACTGGTGTTCAATGGGGCCATCACCCCCTGGCATTCTGACCAGTTCTCAGCGTATTCCCCAAAGCACAATAATTCATTTGGGCTGTTTTCTGCTGAGATTGTGGCATAACAATGGCGTTACTTCCTCCAAAGTCTGATATTACAGCCTGCGATTGTTGCAACCCATCCACCTGCTGAGCAAGTGGCTGTGTGGAAGTTGAAGAGAGGCCCACAAAGGACTGAGAGGTTCCCATAAGACCATCCATCCATTGAGATAATGACTCAACCTTTTGGGTCAAAAGATTTATAAGTAAGGTTAAATCTCCAGCTTGTGCCGACGGTGAAGAAGGTGTAGATACTGGTGCAGTGATCGACATGGCATCCGAACAAAGAAAACCAGCTCAACGATAAAAAAGACAAAACCAACTGCTACACAAGGAGGAGCCAGGGATCTACACACCAAGTTCAAAAATCTGTAAAAAATGTCCAAACCAAGTAAGTAAACTTGCACTCAATCTTTATTTAAGGCACAAAGTCTCTCTTTAGCTTTTCGTCGGTGACTCCTCACCAACTTCCTCAGTACAGGAAATAAACGCATTCAACACATCCTGTTTAAATACTACAATATAACTCCCTACTTTTGCCACACTGCTACCTGTGATCGGAATACAAAATTTCAATATATTAAAAATAACATACAAAAAGGCATAAGGCTATTTAAAAACATATGTAAATATAAAACACTCCCTTAACGATATAGGATTAAAAAATAAAAAGTCAATAGCCAACAGGCTTGACTTGGAAAAAAGAAACCAGAAATAGGTGTTAAACTAAAATAAAATAAAAAAAAAATAACTCACTTCATGGTTAATAAATTGGACCCATGATGGAGCAATGCATGTGCAAAAAAATTTTAAAAACAAAGGCTACTGAAAAACATGTATCATAATTTTGCACATTAACATATGAAATAGCAAAGCTACCTAATCAAACTTTTCAATTTTAAAACACAGGAAATTGACAATATGTTGCTCAAGCCTGGAAAATGGTATGCTTCCAGCCTCAATTGCCAAAGCAATTCTCTGAGTTCCAACAAATAGGAAACAGGGCCCCCCCTGTTATCATGCACAATCTGATCAATCACTGTGAAGCTAAACCCATGCCCCGGGCACTCGCTAATGTGTTTAGCAAGTGCATTAGCCATTTTTTTCTTTCTTGATGGCATATAGATGTTCATATAAGCGCTAATGCAGTTTCCGTTCAGTTTTCCCTATATAGAAAGCCGGACATGAAGAACACTGGGCCAGGTAAACCACATGTGTGCTGGCACAGATGAACCTCCCCTGAATTTTGAACTTTCTCTCTCTGATCGCAAAATAAGTTCCCGCTTTCACGTATTGGCAGTATCTGCACATGTTGCATTTGAACATGCCCGAACATGCCTGAGTAGGTCTAGGTTTCTTTTCAAGGATGTTTTTTAAGTTGTAACCTCTCTTGTAAATGACTTGAGGATTTAACCCTAAAGCCGAAGGACCTTGACTGTCTGGTGTAAGTAAACACCAATTCTTCATAATAATAGAAGCAATAGCTTTCGCATCCAAACTGTAAGTAGTGATGAAGCTGCAGGCATAAGTAAATCTAATCTGGGTATCGTCAAACAACACACCTTGATCTGCAATGGAGTGGCCCAAAATGGGAAGATATACTCCATTCTCCCTCTTGCGACTTACAAATCAGATGGCCGGGATAACCCCTATTCAAAAAGAGGTCTCTGATAAACTCACATTCCTTTAAGAAATCATTGCCCCGTGTCACCATCCTGGCCGCCCGGACCAGTTGGCCCTTGACTATTGACCTCTTCTGATGGAAGGGGTGGTTGTTTTCAAAGTGCAAATATGAGTTTGAAAAAGTAGGACTGCGCTGGATATTGGCCATATAGCAAGCCCTGTAGTTATCTTTAAAGAGATCGACATCCAAATAAGCAATTTTCTCCATGGAAAAGTTAGAGGTGAACCTATGGAATTCAGTAGATGTATTAAAGCATTCCAGGATGGAGTCTGCTACTTCCCTCCCCCCTTGGAAAATGATGAAAATATCGTCCAAAAATCGGGTATACAATAGGACTTTCTCTTTATATAATGTGTTAGGAAATACAAACTCTTTCTCCCAGAATGCCAACACCAAATTTGCTACGCTGGCCCCACAAGGGGACCCCCATGGACACCCCTATCCTTTGATGGAACCATCGGTTGTTGAAGGAGAAATAATTGCATGTAGAAACTATGTCTAAGAGTTCTCTGACCATCAAAATTTCTTTGGCAGGAGCTTGTTTCGAAATCAAAATCGCTTGAATCCATTCCAGTGCTACTGAGTGGGGGATAGAGGAATACAAGTCTATCACATCAATAGAGAGGAAGTGATTCTCGGTTTTGAATGGAATCCGGTCCACTTTGCCTAAAAAAAATCAAGAATCCTTTGAGATGTGCTCCTCACTGATGACGTACTTTTTCAAGATAGTGTCCACAGCTTTGGCTCCAGCATATGTCATACTCCCCCTAGCGCTGACCAACTGGCGCATGGGGGGGATCCAACATATTCTTATGGATCTTAGGGTTACCAAATAAAGCTAGAATCTTGGGGTTGGATATAGAAATATAATTGAACACATCCAAATCTGTCACCCCATTGATAAACATGTCAACGTAATAACAACGACACAAGATATGTTGATGTTCAACTCATTTTTAGATACCTCATCATAGGTCTCAGAGGCCAGAATAGCTTTCATTCTCTTAATATAATCCTCCACATCCATAGCCACTAGACCTCCCCCTTTGTCTAGCTGCATCACTCTGACCTCTGAGTAACATAACAGTTCAAGCAAAGCCAATTCCTCCTTGGTAGTATTGAAGCCAACATTCTTCTTGGTTTTGAGAGTAGCACGAATGTCCAGATCACATAGTTGATCAAAGACGTTGACGTCCCCCCATGCACCAGTTGGTCAGCGCTAGGGGGAGTATGACGTATGCTGGAGCCAAGGTTGTGGACACTATCTTGAAAAAGTATGTCATCAGTGAGGAGCACATCTCAAAGGATTCTTGGTCTTTTTTAGGCAACGTGAACCGGATTCCATTCAAAACCGAGAATCACTTCCTCACTATTGAAGTGATAGACTTGTATTCCTCTATCCCCCACTCAATAGCATTGGAATGGATTCAAGTGATTTTGGTTTCGAACCAAGCTCCTCCCAATGAAATTTTGATGGTCAGAGAACTCTTACACATAGTTCTTACATGCAATTATTTCTCCTTCAACAGCTGATGGTTCCATCAAAGGATAGGGGTGCCCATGGGGTCCACTTGTGGGGCCAGCGTAGCAAATTTGGTGATGGCATTCTGGGAGAAACAGTTTGTCTTTCCTAACCCATTATATAAAGAGAAAGTCCTATTGTATACCCGATTTTTGGACAATATTTTCATCATTCTCCAAGTGGGGAGGGAAGTAGCAGACTCCATCCTGGAATGCTTTAATACATCTACTAAATTCCTTAGGTTCACCTCTAACTTTTCCATGGAGAAAATTGCTTATTTGGACATCGATCTGTCTAAGGACAACTACAGGGGTTGCTATATAGCCAATGTCCATCGCAAACCTACTTTTTCAAACTCTTATTTGCACTTTGAAAGCAACCACCCCCTTCCATCAGAAGAGGTCGATAGTCAAGGGCCAACTGCTCCGGTCGGCCAGGATGGTGACATGGGACAGCGATTTCTTAAAGGAATGTGAGTTTATCAGAGACTTCTTTTTGAATAGGGGTTATCCCGGCCATCTGATTTCAGACCTCTGTAATGAGGTAAGTCACAAGAGGGAGAATGGGGTACATCTTCCCATTTTGGTCCAGTCCATTGCAGATCAAGGTGTGTTGGTTGACGATACCCGGATTAGATCTACTTATGCCTGCAGCTTCATCACTACTTACAGTTTGGATGCGGGTGCTGTTGCTTCTAATATTATGAACAATTGGTGTTTAATTACACCAGACAATCAAGGTCCTTCAGCTTTAGGGTTAAATCCTCAAGTCATTTACAAGAGAGGTTCTAACTTAAAAAAACATCCTTGAAAGGTAACCTAGACCTACTCAGGCACGTTCGGGCATGTTCAAATGCAACATGTGCAGATACTGCCAATGCGTGAAAGCTGGAACTTATTTTGCGATCAGAGAGAGAAAGTTCAAAATCCAGGGGAGGTTCAACTGTGCCAGCACACATGTGGTTTACCTGGCCCAGTGTTCTTCATGTCCGGCTTTCTATATAGGGAAAACTGACCGTAAACAGCATGAGCACTTATATGAACATCTATATGCCATCAAGAAAGAAAAAATGGCTAATGCACTTGCTAAACACATTAGCGAGTGCCCGGGGCATGGGTTTAGCTTCAGAGTGATTGATCAGATTGTGCATGATAACGGGGGGGGGGGGGGCCCGTTTCCTATTTGTTGGAACTCAGAGAATTGCTTTGGCAATTGAGACTGGAAGCATACCCTTTTCCAGGCTTGAACAACATGTTGTCAATTTCCTGTGTTTTGAAATAGAAAAGTTTGATAAGGTAGCTTTGCCATTTCATATGTTAATGTGCAAAATTATGATACATGTTTTTCAGTAGCCTTTGTTTTTAAAATTTTTTGCACATGCATTGCTCCATCATGTGTCCAATGTATTAACCATGAAGTGAGTTATTTATTTTATTTTATTTTAACACCTATTTCTGGTTTCTTTTTTCCAAGTCAAGCCTGTTGGCTATTGACTTATTGTCTTTTAATCCTATATCGTTAAGGGAGTGTTTTATATTTACATATGTTTTTAAATAGTCTTATGCCTTTTTGTATGTTCTTTTTAATATATTGAAATTTTGTATTCTGACCACAGGTGGCAGTGTGGCAAAAGTAGTGAGTTATATTGCAGTATTTACACAGGATGTGTTGAATGTGTTTATTTCCTGTTCTGAGGAAGTTGGTGAGGAGTCACCGAAGAAAAGCTAAACAGAGACTTTGTGGCTTAAATAAACGTTGAGTGCAAGTTTACTTACTTGGTTTGGGCATTTTTTACGGATTTTCGAATTTGGTGTGCAGATCCCTGGCTCCTCCTTGTTGTAGCAGTTGGTTTTGTCTTTTTTATCATTGAGCTAGTGTGTACATGTTTGCTGCACTATGTAGGGAGAGTGGGTACATTTAAGTGTCATGGCTCTTTTTCTATGTGACTGTGAATGCTTCTCTACTTTCTGATGGTCTATCAGCTGTATGTGTTTCTAGGGGAAGACTGAGACATGTTCTGTATCACCTTAGGAGTCAGACTACAATGTGACTTGGGGCAGTATATGTAGGGGTAGTGTGTGAGTGTCTTACATGATATTTTTTATGTTCTCACAGTCAATATACTCTACTGTTCATTTGGCTTACCAGTATGTCAGTGCAACTGTGGTGAAATTGGTTGTGGGTATGCAGGCTCACACTGGTGACTATTTTTCACTACTGTTACATCCCTGTAGTCCCTGATATATTTGCAAATGCATGTGTAATTCCCCATAGCTGATTTGGGGGAGTGTTATGTCCATCTGACTGCAGTTTGGACGGTGCTTGGTGACATGTTAAGCAGTTCAGTGTACTTTCCCTAATGTCATGTAATGTTCAGATATTCATAGGATGTCCAGTTGTCAGGCTCATATCTTTGGTCTGGTCCTCATAAGTGTTGTGTATGTCTGACAAATCAGTGGGATGATGTGAGGGTTTCAGGCACTAACTAATGAGAAGCAAATGAGTGTTGGAGTTGTGCTATTTCAGTCAATATATAGGTTCATAGGTTCGTAGGTAGATACTAGGCTATCTGCCCTAAGGCATTTATAAGCCCAGCCAGAGCGTGTTTGGCTTTCGCCTCCCATTTAGATTTGTTAACTGTGCCTCTGTATAGTAGGTCACAGAAGATAGCCCTTAAAGGTTAGTTTACTGTGCCTCTGTCTAGCAGGGACACAGAAGAGATCCCAGGGGTAAACTTACGATCTCCCATCCACTTGTCAAGATTTCTCTTGAAGAGGGTCAGTGAGGGGCTCTGCCTAATATGATCTGGGATTTTGTTCCAGAGTGAGGGGAGCCTCTGGGATACAAATCTGTCTCTCCAGCATGTCCTATTTATTGCTCTGCTGAGGTTCAAGTCCCTGGAGTGTGTAGCTCTAAGGGATTTTGATTTCCTGAGGTGGAGCATGTCCATTAATTCTGGGTTAGACATGGCTTTGTACGTCAGGCATAGATCGCCTCTGAGTAGGTGGTAAGCAACTGAGTAGAGCTGGAGTTTATTTAGTCGAGCTTCATAGGGCATCTGTTTGAGGCCCATGATCCTCTTGGTGAGGTACTTTTGGGGTCTTTCCAGTTGCTGTAGGTGTCGGGTAAGGTACATCCCAAATGGGGCATTGTACTCGATTATGGGCCTGATGAGTAATGAGTAGAGGGGTATGATGACCTCTCTTGATCTAGATGTGAACCCATTTGTGATAAGGTGGGCTATATAGAAGGTCTTTCTAACCACTTTGGCAATGTGATTGTCAAAGGAGAGATTACCATCTACTTGGGTCCCCAAATCCCTAAATACTTCTTCTGTACTTAATGGATTACCACCTATGTGGTAATTTGTGGGCACTTTGTTTTTCCCAAAGGGGATGACTATGCACTTTTTGACATTTAGCTTGAGGCAGTGGTTCTGGCACAAGGTATCCATCTCTGTAAGACCCCTTTGGAGGATGCTTGTGTCAGCCAGAGAGTCGATTATGGCTCCCAGTTTGCAGTCATCTGTGAACTTGGTCAGCCATAGTCCTCCCGTGTTAGCCTGTACCTCAGAGAAGTATATACCAAACAAGAGAGGTCCCAGGACTGAGCCTTGTGGGACGCCACTTGTAACTGGTTTAGAGTCAGACATGGCACCTGTAATTCTGACCCTGTGGGTTCTATCCCTGAGCCAGTTTGCAACCCATCTTGTGACATAGGGGTTGATATTTAAGCTGGTAAGCTTATTTATGATACCCGAGGGGAGTATTGTGTCGAAGGCTTTTGCAAGGACCAGGTAGGCTGTGTGGACTAACTTCCCCTCATCTATGGCCTTGGTAACTGTTTCAAAGAAGTCAACTAGGTTTAAGAGGCAAGATCTGCCCTTAACAAAGCCAAATTGGGTAGGGTCCAGTGTCTGGAGGTTCCCAATGTCTTTGTTTATGTGTTCCATGATGATTCACTCCATAGCGTTGCAGACCAGACTTGCCAGGCTTATAGGGCGATAGTTCCAGGGGTCCGTTGTGGCACCACCTTTGTGGAGTGGGTCCACTGTTGCTATACGCCATTATTTGGGTACATATTCTGTAATAAGACTGAGTTTGAACAGTGACTTTATGTGAGGGTTCAGTTCTTTTTGGAGCTCATGTAAGACGTAGCCCGGGACACCGTCCGGTCCCATAGATGCTGTGTTTTTTGCTTTGGAGAGGGCAGCTTTCACCTGTGCATCTGTGATGTCTGGGAGGCTACATTCTGTTGGGATAGACATTTGCTCTTTTGGGGGGAAGGGGGGGAGAAATTTGCACTGAATCTGTCTGCCAGGATGTTGGCAATGTCTGTGGGTTCAGTGTGTTTTTTGCCATTTTGCACCAACTCAGAGCATATTTGGGAGTTGCCACCCAGATTCCTGACATAACTAAAGAAGGCCTTGTGATTATCTTTAACGTCTTGGGCAATTCTTCTTTCAAAGCTGGCCTTTGATGATTTTATGAAGGATCATAGTTTCTTGCTAGTACTGATCAGAGATGCCTTCCCTTTTTGGGATTTTGCTCTATCATGTAGTAGCTTTCTCCTTCTGTTGTACAGCTTATTTATGGTCAGGGTCCACCAGACTGGTCTCCTGCTTTTAGAGGAGTGAGTCTTGGTTTTATTTGGGATAGCACGATCCATGCATTCCTGTAGGTGCTCATAGAATGTGTTTGTAAAGGATTCTGCGGTTTGGGCAGTATTTTCTACTGGACTGGGGTTTTTGAAGGATTCCACCTCAGTTTTGAGAAGTGTGAAGTTTGCTTTTGAGAAATTTTCACAGTGGTTACCTTGGCTGGGGTTGGGGATGGGATATGGATGTCCAATGAGATTAGTTTATGGTCTGATCTTACCAATAAGGGGCTTACCTCTGGTGCGGAACATAGAGTCCTCATGTTGGTGATGACCAGGTCCAATATGTTGTCCCCTCTTGTGGGAGTGGTGACCAGTTGTTCCATAGCATTTGAATTTAGAAATTCTAGGAACCGTTGGGCAAGGATGTTGGGGCTTGATTAGTTTACCCAGTCAATGTTTGGGTAGTTGAAGTCACCCAGTATTATTGTGTTTGGAGAGACCTTCATATTCTCCAGTGTTCTCATGAAGGCCAGTTGGGGTTCCTGAGATTGGGAGGGTGATCTGTAGCAGGCTATAAACTGAAAGGCAGTTTTGCCCACTGTTAGTTGCACATTGATGGTCTCCAATGCTTCATGCAGTGCCACTAACCTGGAGGTGTGGGTATCTTTGATGAATATGGATACTCCCCCTCCTTTTGTGTTTCGGTCTGGGCTTTGGGGCTGAAAAGCATGGTATGAGTTATAACCTGGTAGTGCTGGGGTGCTCTCGGGAGCCTTGAACCAGGTTTCTGTTACTGCACAGATATCAATATTCTCCATACTGAGGAGAGCCTCGAGTGTGTGCATCTTGAGGTTTAGACTTCTGGCGTTGAGTAGCATTACCCTTAGTTTTTTACTGCTTGTGTTGTCTATCAAGGTGGGTTTGTCTTTTGAGCTTTGCCTAAAAAAGGCACTATGGGGGTGGCAAGAGCCTTAGCCAGTATTCAAAAGCCCAGGCGTGACAGGTGCAAGCCGTCCCTAGAGAAGCAACGTGGCTTGTCGAGCATGTCATCCCAGGCTGACAGACACTGGATCCCCTTTAAATGACACCAATACTTTAGCCAATTGTTAAATTTGATCATTTTGTCTTTATACTGTGGCATCATTCTTGGTGAGGACAAGATACTACTCAAGGTCTGGGTCATACCGGCCTGGGCTACCTGATCATAGAGCTCCTCTATGTCTCTTTCCATGTAGTCCAGGGAGGTACGTCTCAGGTCATTCACACCAGCATGGAAAATGATGAAATCATATTTGTACTTGCTTTGGAGTGACCTGAGTGCTTGTGTTATGTGGCAGATCCTGGCACCCAACAAGCAGCTTACAGTGACTTTCTCCTTGTTCAGTCTGGTGAGTGGGACGTCAGTGTGTCTGACAATGGAGTCACCTATTACAAGTGTATTTGGTGTGTTGTTTAGCCTTAAGGGCTGTGACTGTGTGGCACACTGACTTTGTGAAATATGTGATACATGGGTATTGTTTCAGGGTAGTGGTTGCTTGGGTGTCTGCTTTGGAGGTCTCTGCTGCTTTGGTAGGTTTTTATTTAGAGCCTCCAAGTATGTTTTTTTGTGTTTATGTGTTTGAACAGATGGTGTTACTGTAGCAACTCTCTCAGCTTATCTAGTCAAGTATTTCAGATATGTCCCTATTTTCATGGCGTTCTCCCCCTACTTTGTCAGGCTTGGTCTAGATTCATTGCATTAGGGGGTTGTGAGAGTACCTCTCAACTGGCCAGATTGTTACAGAACATCCAGGTTCACTGTAATCTGAGGATTTCTGTCAGTAAATGCTGACATAATGTCAGTTCCAAACCTCATATCCTTCAGAACATGTATGCTGAAATAAAGCCTGTTACTGAAGCAAATTTCTTTATCTGTAAGAGCAATATTTGAAATATGTCCCTAGTTGTGGCCCATTGTCCCCCCATTTTTGTAGCCTTTACCCAGATTTCTTGCACTAACAGGTTCAGAGGTATGGTTCTGAGATATGAGTGCACTACATGTATATATATATATATATATATATATATATATATATATATATATAAATGTATATATTATATATATACACACACATATATGCATATATATATATATATATATATATATATATATATATATATATATATATATATATATATATATATGTATATATTTTTTTTACATATTTTTCATATATATGTATCTCCATACATGTATATCTGTATATGTATATGTACAAAACCTGAGTGATTTCACAGAGCTTTGTCCCTACTGTTGAATGACTCTACTGCATGATATGCTTGAAAAAGCATGCAAAATCCAACAGCTGAAAGGGTGTAGTGGTACTTTGCTCTGACTATCATGTATAGGGTCCTGTGTTTGAGACTTGGCAGGGCTGATTATTTTGTTGCTAGGCAGAACAGTGGCTGTTGGTGATAGAGTGGTTAAAACAGTTTTAAGCAGTTTTAAGTGGCTTTACGTGGGTTTGCACAACACTAAGCGATGCCAACATACAGTTAACCGAATAGATGCTTAAACCAATAAAGTCCACAGAGAAAACGAAAAACCAGCAAAAACACAGAAAAGCAGGCACTTCAATGTAGCAAAGCCTTGAAAGGAAGGAACCGTTTACTTTGCAAAGTAATCCACACTCCTGTTTCAAAAGACTTTTGAAACAGGAGTGTGGATTACTTTGCAAAGTAAACGGTTCCTTCCTTTCAAGGATTTGCTACATTGAAGATGCTTAAACCATTTTGGCTTCACTTAGCATCGCGCAAACTCACTTACTCCTGCTTACACCCTAACTAATTCCTTTAAAAGAAAAAAAAAAGGGATTATAGGAAAGTGTTGAGAAAGGGGCATTCAGAGGGAAAAACAATATGAAAGGTAGCTAGGGATGTGCAGGATGGGTGTAGGGAAGGTTCATAGCTGTCCATTTGTAATACAGCAACAGCTGTGTATTTGAACAGAATTTTGAGGTGAATTTGGACACTCAAAACCCAGAGCAAGGGTTAAGGACAACAGAAATGTGTTGTCAAGCCAACTGGATCAGGTTACATGCGTCCAGTGGACACCTGTGCAAAATGGGCAGCTATGTATGGGGCAATGATTGTTTTGGAGACAGATGCCCTTTTTGTCTATTTTAATGTCAGAGTAGGATGTTGGGGAAGGATTGTAGGTACATCTGTGGAGGTAGGTTGGGTAGGGAGACATACAGGACAGACAGGACAGCAGACATGGGTGGTGTATGACACATGTGGGGGGTAAACACCTTGGACGGGGTGGGTGCTTGGGAATCAGAAGCCCATGAGCCCCCACATGGATACAGTGGGACTGACATCCCCACCTGCAGGCAGTTAGGAATGCACCGTCACAGCCCTGATGGTTACTGTGCTGGGGGCTGGACAGGAGGGGCAGCCTGCTACTCAAGGTGCACCACACGGCTCTCCATCTGGCACAGCTGGCCGCCCAACTTAGAGTGGATGACACTGCTCACTATACCCTGGAACTGACGGCAGAGGACGGGCTCATCTCCACGCCTGTCCACAGGTGGTGCAGGGCCTGCAAGAAATGAAGTTCCATGGTGAGTCCCAGATGTGCTGGGGCCTGGTGCCATCAGCAGATGGGGCAAGACAGGTGAATCTGGTGGAATCAGCCTTCCCAAACATGCTATGGTGTTGAGGTTTTCCAAGATATATTAGTTAGTCATGAAGAAAATATTTTAATATTAGATTTAAGGGCATGCATGGGTGTTCAATTAACCCAAAACAATAGATGTGAAACAGTTGCATACTGAAGAGAGCATATGCATAACTGGGAAAACAGTGAGCATTGTAACAGCATGCAAGTAACAATTATGGCAACAGGCTGCCAACAATGGTATTTCGACAAGGTATGTTAACACGAAACCAATTATTTATATGAACAATAATGTAACACATGTCCCAACATTAGGTTTGTTATCAACATACCCGTAGTATATGAATAATAATTATTGAGGCAGATGAGGGGTGAGGGAGAAAAACAAAAGTCCATTAACAACTGCATAGGCCTCTATTTTTACAACAGTACTGCTCAATACTGTAGAGATCTGCCCTCACTTTACAACTACCTATGGCCTACTTATGACATACCCATATTTGTGAGGTGAGCCACGTAGATGCCCTTCTGTACAATGGTCCCCACATGGTGGGAAGCTGTCAGGTTGCTACTAACCTCAGTGCGCAAGTCGCCTTACACCTGATTGCATGCTCAGTACATTATTACTGTCATACTTAGTGTGGATGACATCTGCCACAGCAGGGGGAGTCATGGCTCTTCTGCCATTCCATTTGCAGTAATGCTTCTTGTACCGGTCAGTAATTGGGTGAGTGCCTCTTGGGGGATGGTCACATCATTAGGGGGATGTAAGACAGTGGGAAACTTGCAAACATCTTTACACCTGATCAGTCACAGACCACTGTTATTGTCCTGTACCTCAGATACATATATCTAACAGTAGAGGCCCCCAGACCGATCCTTGGGGTACACTGTTGTGGATGAATCTACTATTGGATGTGGGTACTACTACTTTGATGGAGTGGCTACTATCATTGGGCCAGTTAGCTACCCATCCGGTAACCTACATGTTGGTGTCTAGCTGTGTAGGCTTATGTATCTTGTCCACCTAGGGATTAGTGTGAGAGGATTGGGCTAGGTGAAGGTAGGCATTTTTCACCATCTTCCTCTCTTTGCTGTGTTTGTTGACCACTGCAGAGAGGTCAAGTCAGGTTTCACAGGTCTGATCTCCCTTTGACAATACCATAGTGTTTGGGCCCAAGCATTTTGATCTTGCTGATGTTCCTGTTCATAATGTCCTTGATATTGCCTCTCATGCCCTTGCAGAGCAGGCTAGTTAGGCTGATGTGCTTCATATTGGCTGGGTTGGTGGATTGCTCCACCTTTGTGTATAGGGATGACAGTGGCTATCCTCTGTGCAGATGGGATGACACCAGTGCTGTGGTTGACTACAGTGCGAAATGGATCTGAGAGGCCATACCTGTGTTCATGTGGGATGCAGCCAGGGATGGTATCATGGCTATGGAGACATCTGTGTTTTGCCTTTGAGAGAGCTTTACAGACATGCTTCCTGATGATAAGGGGAAGGGGGCAGGTGCTTCACATGCATATGTGTACCATTGGAGGGATGAGGGGGTGTTTATATTTCACCTGTCTGCAGCCAGTTGCCTATATCTATGCCATATGTGCATGTGTTGTTATTGGCCACCAATACAGAGCGGATTTGTGTGTTGCCTCTGGAATTGCAGACACATGTGTGGAAGGCCTAGTGATTTGCCTTGGTGGATGTGTCCAATTTACACTCAAAGACAGCCTTATAGTACATCACCTGTGCCCTTATTTGCTTGTACAGACCAAGGTGACATTGCTTCCAATGAGGCACCTGTTCCTTCTTTGCCCATCCAGCAATTGTCTCCACCTATTATGGTATTTGTGTATTGTTGATGTTCACCACAGGCATTTACCCTACCTTGAGGGAGATGATGTCCTATCAAGTACTGCTGAGTCCATACAGCTATGTGGGTGCCCACATAGTATTGTGGTGTGGGCCTGGACAGTGCTGCTAGTTCCAATAAATGGGGCATTGGCTATACAGCTACTTCTACCTACTCTGAGAGGATTTGTATTCAATTGTGTACAGTTCATTCTGTTTGACACTCTAAAGGAGGGGGGTGTGGAGTAGAAGAGATGGTGACCTGAACAGTCATGGCTATATCCTCAGATATTATCAATGGGGATAGCACTACAGGAGTGCTACAGTGGCATGATGGTTAGGATTAGGTACATGAGATTCCCACCTGCCATACGAGTATTGACCGGCTGATCCACTGCATTGCCAATGACAAAGCCGAGGAATCTATGTGTGTTCATATTCAGGTGGCATAGGTCAGGCACACTGTGGTTGGGTATTTGGAGTCACCAAGGAGCAGGGTAGACACCTGAATCCTGACAGATTCCAGCAGGTCCCAATAGGTGTGGTGCGTGCCCATACTCTTGGTTGGAAGCCTGTAGCTAGCTATTATTTGAGTAAATGTTTTGTCAACTGTTAACGGCATTGGGATGTCACCCATTCGATATACTGTTTGGCCAGCCTGGAGGTGTGTATATGTATACTGTTTAACACTCCACCCTCGGTATCTTTGCAGGCCTTAATTTGGGGTCTAAACATATGATGGGATGAGTGACCTGGCAATGTTGGTGTGCTCTCCACAGCTAGAAAGCAGATGTCAGTGACAGCATCCTACACACTTGTACTGACATGGGTGTCATGGCAAGACACATAGCTCCTGTTAGAGCAAGACATGTGGACAAAAGCATACATCAGTGGTGGGCAAAGGCCAGTAAATAGTGTCCCTTTATGAATCTAGCTGAAACACACATATTTTCCAGTAAAGATGGTGTCTCATTCAATAGGTGTACTCTGCAGGATATGACATCTGAAAATGAAATGTATGCAGAGTTGTTATGACTTCAGTCTTTAATTGGTTGCCAGTGATGTTCCAGACAATACACAACTGTCTGAGGCATTGACTACAAATATGAGACAGACATGGTCAGTCTGCAAAACTCTGGACAGCTGACAAGTATGGGCTCAGTATATCACATACAGTTCAACACACACATCTGCAGCTGTCGTGTAGTATGCACATACCCTATGTACATCTCTTACATTTGTAAGACAAGCATATGTATCAGAGTAGCATTTACAGGTGACATATGACTAATTACACCATCCCAGTTAGCTGGCCTACCAGTTACACACTCAAGAATGGACAATAGAATGGACAATAGAGACTCCATTAGTGTCATACATGAGCTGACCTTTGCTGGGGTGACTCAGGGGCCAGAGATGTGCTCCATGTCAGTGTAGACAGAGCAAGCAGAAATGGCCATAGGTGCTGTACAGCAGCATGTGAGTCCATCAGGTCATGTTGCAGCCTAGTATTTAATGTCCCATTTGACAACATTGCATCCCCCTTTCTGCATTCCATTACAAGCTTACATGAATGACATACCTGTTATAGTGCTCAGGAGTTTTCTCACAACAATGCAAATGATTAGGTTTGTGTAGTTGCAGTCTGTCTTTGTGTAGATGGGTTGAGTCCTGTGTTGCATAGGCAGCAGCTTGCCTTTTGTAGGTACTGCTCATGAGCAGGTGATGGCCTGTGCACCAGTTGGTGTCTCCAACTTGCTTCTTGCATCCAGAGCAGCTGTGTTGTCGTCTTTCCATTTGCGAATGCCAGTGCTATAATTATGGCCTTTATGTCTGCTTTGCCCCTTTCCTTCCCTTTTTGGAGGACCTTATGGAGGCATGGGGGCTACATCTTCACAGACAGTAGGTGGGAATACCTCTCAGGAGAAGACATGTGGAGACAGCCCAGCAACATGGGGAACAAAGCTCCAGAATTGGGTATAGATTGTATTTCAGTAGTGCTATTACACACCTAGAGGGTTGCTAGTTTAACAGGGTTTATCTGGACATGCATTTTCTGTGTGACATGACGTCTGGCAGTGATATGTTTCTGACATACCTCTCAACTATCCTGATGTCTGTAGACTGCCCAGAGGTTTGCCCGTTATGTTTGGTGTGTTCCTCAGACAACATCTGTTTTTGTGGAAGCAGTAGGATGATGTGAGGATTGTCATCAGAGTAACTGTTTACATCCATTGGTGCTTCAGGCATCATATCCTTCAGGGATGTTATGTTACAACAAAGCCTGTGACACTGTCAGCTGCTTCAGTTTGTAACACCATTATGTGAGATATGTCCCTCTTTCTGGCCCCCTGTCCCCATGTATGTCATGCATGGTCCAGATGTCTTGCAGTAAGATGGTCATAGGTATCTGATATCACTCAAAGTCTCATCCCGTTGACTTAGCAGACTCCTGGAAGTGGTATGCGGCAGTGGTCATGAACATAGTCTCACATCCAGGGCATTCTCTACAAATATGTACATATGACAGTTATGTATGTCTGGCCATTGTAAAGCGACTGCCAAGATTGTGTAGAAGTGTTGTGTGTAGATGTTTATTTGGCTGGTTATGGATTGTAGCAGATGTGAGTGTCACAGATACTTTTTCTATCGGACTGTGCATGCTGCTACAGCTGCTTGTGGTCTATCAGGTGTGTATGTTTGTTGGGGCAGACTGTGAAAGGTCCTGTAACACCTCAAGTTTCCCAGTACACTGTGAGTTGGGCCAGTATCTACCAGTGTATTGTGTGACTGGGAATCAGGATATGTTCGTTCAAAGAGTCGTTCTACTCTAGAGTTCATTTGGGGTACTGGTATGTTGCTGTGACTGTGGTGCAAATGGTTTTGGGTGGACATTTAGGTATCACTATCTGTTTTTCCCTATGGTTCCATCCTTGTAGTCCATGATATATTTGTATATACATGGGTAATTGCCCAGAGCTGATTTTGGTTAGTGTTGTGTTGGTCTTACTGTCATTCAGAAGGTCCTGGGTGACAAGGATGGCAGCTGTCATGGATTTTTCCATTCTGTTACATGACTGTGGTCATACCTCTCCACTGTCCAGATGTCTAGACACTGTTCTGATGTGTGGCTCAAATGTTTTGTCTGTTGGCCACAACAGATGTGGTTTCTGAGAAATCATCAGGATGATGTGAGCACTGACATCAGTAAATTTTGACATTCGTTTGTGTTTCAGACATGGAATCTGTCTGTCATTTATGTAAAAGCATATTATGCCACCCTAGCAGACTTCTACACATATGACAGCCATATTTAAAAAATGTCACTATTGTTCGCCCTTTATCCCCCCCTGCTTGTCAGACTTTTTACAGATATGTTACAGTAAGAGGTTGGTTATCTGTCTATATATCTATATATACTGATATATATATATATATATATATATATATATATATATATATATATATATATATATATATATATATATATATATATATATATATATATATATATATATATATACATATATATACATATATATATATATATATATATATATACTTTCCCAAACATGCTATTATGGTGTTAAGGTTTTAAAAAATATGTTGGTTAGTCATAGGTTCATTGGTTGGTACTAGGCTATTGGCCCTAGGGCCTATACAAGCCTAGCCATAACAATTCCCTGGCTATTTCTTCCCACAGTATTTACTTCCCAGGACCCCTGTGCAACACATTTCCAGATTAGTTATAACAGTATGCATGGGTGTTCCAATTAACCCCATAAAACAGATTTGAAACAGTTGCATAGCAAAATGAACTCATGCATGAGTGGAACAACAATATGCATCGTGCAAGCATGCCAGTAACATTGATGGCAACAGGCCACCAACAATGGTATTTGAACAAGGCATGTTAACATGCAACCAAATATATGAACAATATTAGAACACAAGTCCCAACATTAGGTTTGGAGTAAAACATACCCATAGTTTATGAATTATTGTATTGATCCGGGGGGGGGGGCAAAAAGTCCATTAACAACTGTTTATGCTTCTATTTTCCCCAACATTACTGCTCAATACTCTATGGGTCTGCCCTCACTTTACATCTGCCTATGGCCCATAGCTTCTGTAGCCCAATCATACCTATTAAACTGTCATCCTGGAATGGTATGGGGCAAACTGTGACAATTCTGGGTACATGACTACAGGGGACTCAGCATGTCAGGGTTACATATCTGGCACAGGAGGGATACCCTGAAGTGCTGTTATGTGAGTATGCTACTGACATATTTCAACTTGTTTCCTATCTGTGTCCAGGGTTATTGGCAGCAGTGACCACTAGCTATGACAGCATGACACTTGGAGAGACATGTATCAGGAAGGGTGTATGTAGTATCTACCTATCCTGCTGTCATTTGCAGGCATGTGGTGGGACAGTTGAACAGTTGTGCACAGTTTATTAGTATACCCTTCATACAGCTACTACCAACATTTTCTTACCTGTACAACCTGTGGAGAAAATATCTGTTAACACTACCTGACTGTTTTTACATTTATTCCTGATTCCTTGTGTGTAGATATGCACACATCTTAGTACAACTCCCTGGACTTGAACCGTGTCTGTGTGTGCAAAATTAACAGCTAAGCTATTTCTCTTCATACTGAGTTACTGGGGAACTGTTGTTTTTTGTTTCACTGGTTTCTGCCTAATAGTCTCTTGGTTAGACAGTCTGAACTTGTAATCCTGTGATGCATGCATGACATATAGTTATAATACTGTGCATTAAGCCTTTGGATTACTACAATCTCGAAAGAAAAGGTTAACACAAGCCAGTGCTGGATGGAACACAATTTGAAACTTTACACATTACTATTCAGGGTTCAGAGCTTAGTGCAGTATATATTTTACATTTAGTTATATCTTGTTTTACAGCTCCACCATCTACAGTTTTTCTTACAGGTGGTTCACAGAAGAAGCTCAGCTAAATTTATGCTGTCACAGCCACATTTGCTGTGAAGAATCTGTATATATTCAAAATGTCTACGACAACATACCAGAATAAATGCAACAGTTTTTGGTAGGTAGTTTTATTGCACATCAATATTATTCTGTCAAACATTTTTATTTATTCAGTTCACAACTAAATAAAAGATATTAAAACAAACAAAGCAAATCTTGAAGCCAGAAAAAGTGCCGTACTTATGAAACTAAAATTTATTGTTAGCACTTTCGTCACCTTTCATTAAAGGAACTTCTTCAGACATTTGTAATAGCTCAATTTACAATTTAGGAGGTCAATGATGTCATCAACTTGGGACTATTTAAATTGTGAAGTGAGCTATTACAAATGTCTGAAGAAGTTCCTTTAATGAAAGCTGACAAAAGCGCTAACAATAAATTTTAGTTTCATAAGTACGGCACTTTTTCTGGCTTCAAGATTTGCTTTGTTTATTTATTCAGTTCACACAGTAACAGTATACCTACTAGCAGTAAGCAATGTACTCCTTCTTAGCTATTTGAACAATATACTGTAAAATAGAGTTGTACTCAGCAGCCTGTCAGCACAACATTAGCAGTCTATCATCATGGGCTTCAATGTACATAGCTTTCTCTGCTGCAGCTGTAGGGGAGAGAAACAAATATTATGCATACCTGTTTATCACATTCTCAGGCTAGTATTTGCTACTAACTACTTGAGAGTGATATTTACTACTGGAGCATTCTGTTCCCATGCATATTGGATCCACTGGCCAAGAGCACCCCTTCCTATGCTTTAGGTCAGCATAGTGGTGCAGTACCTGCTCACCAGTCTGGGAGATGCCAGTAACACTGGTGTGATCATGTGTGAGATGGTTCCAGGCATCTATTTTGTATTGTGAACCCTGGTACTGGACCTGCAGCAGTCTCTCATCATGGTTTTTGACAAGGGGTCCAGCCATGACCCTGGACTGCTGAATGCTCTAACGCTGCACTCTGAAAGCCCACTCCCTCTCCAACTCCAGACATGTTCCTGCAGAGATCAAACTAAAGAGGTTATGGCTGTATTCCCACCTGAACAGTTTAAATAAGGCCATATTCCCACCCTTTGCCATCATTGGACCATTTTGAAAATGCTGAGCACAGCTTAGCAATGCGCAAACCAGCTAAGCTGGGTTAAACAGTGCTTAAAGTGGTAATTGCTGAACACTGCTTAACAGTAAAGTGATGGTAAACCATGACTACTAGTTCTGCTTCACTGTGATGTTTTGTTATAACTCAGGCAAAAAAAGTGCTTGTTGTCCAGCAAATTATTGCTCACTGAGAAAACCACCAGCCTAATTTTCTCTGTAGCAGAGTAAGCCACAGCTGCGGCTGTTAGGTTAACCAGCTTCTAGTTCTCCAGTTTCTTTGTGCTCTAACCCTTGTACTGAGTTTTACTTTTGAAATCTCTTCCAGTCATTGATTTATAGGTAAATACTAGGCAATGAGTCTGCTGACTATTGCATGCCTAGCTAATAAATAGATGTAGAACAAAGGTAAGATTCAAACCCTATACTTTGAGTCTGTGAGCTAAACACCTTATACATTATGCCAACCCCAATACCGGAATCAAGTACTTCTGTAATTAAGCCCTGACCTATCAGTGATGTGTATTTAAGAGATCTGATAGAACAATGGCCAGGTTCCTGAGGATCCTGCTGGCTGTTTGGCTAGTTTCCATATCTTATTATCCAAGAGTATGACAACCTTCTTTTTCACTTCAGCCCCTCTGTATCATGGTTTTCATCCACTGTTCCCCACACTGCTTTAACTACATTCCAGCATAGCAGTGCACTGTTCCTTTACTTCATGAAGATTAAAGTGAAAAATTCATACAATATCTGCATACAGTTCAGAATGATTCTTTGCATTCATGTATCATTACATTTTGTTTTGTATGAACTGAGACAAGAGATGTATTCCAAGCTTACTATATTGGAATTAGATTTTTATTATTCATGCTTACTTACAGAAGTTTGTAATTCATTTGTAAAACAAATGTAGATGATTTAATACAAAGGCAATATCTCTTCTGCACCACTTTTTGTTTTCTGTTTTCTGTGATCTTATGCCTATCCTTAACCTGACCAGGTCTGTTTGTATCTCTCATCCCCTTTCTATAGTATACCTAAAAAGCACATGTACTCTTCTTGACCCCTTCTATCTACTCTCCTTTGGGTACTGCATTTCTTGCTCTTCCCTTGTTCACTGACATTCTGCTTGCATCCCTCTGCTATAGCTCCCCAGTCCCTCTCTCTCTCTTCCACTTCTTGTTCTTTTATAGTGTTTGTTTATTTGATAATTGTGTAAGTGAAATACATCCACTGGCCCTATCCAGCCATAACTAGGGACACAGAGGAAATAAAGGATTTTCAATAATAAGTACAGGTAAAAACATGGAAGAGTATCCTGATATTTGGGAATGCATTTAGTCACTTTTATTGATCCTTGCTTGTTAGAAAATTTTGTAGTAGTGGATGAGGTGTTCCAGCTATAACCGTAACAACCTCAAACATACCTACATCTTATTATAAAAACACCTTGAATTATGCATTGTAGCAATATTCATATTTATGTAGCTTTGCATTTTCAAACTGAAATTCCTGCCATTAGCTAAACCTACCAAAAAAAAAACACTCATTTTGTACAGGCAATCATGTTTGCAGCAAGATGCTCTGGATATTTATGCATGTATGCTTATGTGTATGCACAAATCAGCAGAGTTATATATTTACTTTGTGGAGATTTTTTTTGTTTCTTTTTTTTTTTTTTTGTTAACCAGGAGTTTCAATTTAGACAAAGTCACTTCTACTGGAGCAATGTGAAGAAAAGATTCAAAACACTGCTAGATCATTATGTAAATTAATATTGAAGATATAGCTAGGCTGATAGGTGCCCTAAGCAATTCCCTATTTGGTATCCCCAGAAAAATTGATCAGCAAAAGAGGAAAAAAGTCCTCAAAACAATCTGAGGACAAAAAGAGAAAAAAAAAAATGCCTTTCACTGTATGAGTTGTTGCAAATAGATCCTAGCTACAGTTCATAAAAACACTGAAGAAATCAAATGTCCTCATCATTTAATCAGCTTAATCTTCAAATAGCAGCAGTAGCTGCTTAAGCGCATCTGCTGTCTCAGGCTGTGCTACTGCATAGACAGATTTGGAGCAGATTGAAGCTTACACTAAAGCACCAGTCATGACCCCTAACAGCATATGCCATGGCAACCAGCCCTGCTCTCCCCTGTCCATCCTATGGCTCTGACCAAATTAAAAATATATAAAGATTTTGTGTGTTCAGTTGTTAGTTAAGTCCAACTCTTCATGGCATCAAGGACTTTAATGGACTAGGACCATACACCTACAGCTGCTTCTTTAAATTCTTGCAGCTTCATATTTATTACTTCAGTCATGTGTTCTACCCAAAGCCTCTGTCACCTCCTTCTTTTGCTTCAATCTTTCCCAGCATCATTGTCTTCTCTAGTGAGTCCTGTCTTCTCTTTGGGTTCAGAGTATATGAGTTTTAGTTTTGCTATCAGACCTTCCAGTGACCAGTCTGGGTTTTATTTTCTTAAAGAATGACTAATCTAATCTTGTACTCTATGTATTTTTTTTTTAAGTTTTTTTTTTTAACCACAGTTCAAAAGTATCAACATTCCATTCCAAAGCCTTACTTAAGAATGATCACATTATGATAAAAAAAAATCTTAAAGACAGTTCACAGTCATACAATTACGCATACTGGCACACAAAACTCAAAGCAAGGGTGAGCCACTGCCTGGGTAGCTAATAGGAACTAAGAACAAACTGGAGCAGTTCAGTATAGCCTGTGTTTGACATCAGAAACCTCCAAGGAATGCAAATTCCTTAATATCATGAGAGTGCACACAATAGGTCAGTCTATGAAAAATGCTATGCAAAGGCAAAATGTCTGGTGGAAGAGTAGAGTAAAGAATACATGCGAATAAATCAGGACTTGCTTAAATTATATTAATAATAGCATATGGCATGTTTAGTTTTTCTGTATAAGTAACTGCTTATGAAGTAAGTAATTAGTGGCTAGTGGATTCCCAACTACCATGAGAATTATAAAATGTATTGCCTCCTGTTTTAATTATTTAGATCCAACATTTGCTCAAGTCTCTTGACCCTGGCATACATCATGTAGCTTGCTGTGCAACTCCTTGCTTGAAGGTGGATTTCATTTTCTTCATATAGTGAAAGGACAACAGAACTTCACCTCAATATTCTCATTCTCTCTACAAACGCAGGAAACTTTTACATGGCAAAAAAAAAATGCTTGCAATGAGCACAGTAGCTGATGTTTGCCATAGACCTGTCCTACTTAGTTTTGCCATTTCCCACTATGCAGTTTTATCATGTGATGTTTTTTTTTAAACATATGATTTTCTGTTCAAAATTAAAGAAAACCCCTAGTAAAGAGATGAAATTGTTAAGGCAATGCTGTGAACAATCAAGTAAACTGCACTATTTGTAAAAATAACACAGCATAATGCTCAACTGAGAAAAAAAAATTCTGCTTTGACAGCATAATTCTTTAAGAAATATAATCATTTACCAGATCAGATTGTTTCAGCATTAAAAGTGTGCTTCTTGAAGTGATATAGCACTTTTCCCATATTGATAACAATCAAAAAAGTTTCTACAAATAACCAGAAGAACAAAAAAATACATGTCAGCAAATAATTACATCTTTTATCTAGAAATGTCTGTGGAAATCACATATTTTCTGTTCATGCCATTTTAGCCTTCGTCTGGATGAATCTTTTTTTTTTTTTTGCTGTGAAGTTGGGTATACAAGTCTGGAAAGAAGCTTTCCACTTTAAATGGAAAGACTTATCTCTATGACATTAGCATTAACAGCAGTGAATTCAGTAAATGGTTAATTTAGATTTTACCAAATAATCCGGATGAGCCTGCAAAAATCTATATGTCTTTTTACCTCCAGCTTAGATTATTGCACCAGGAATATCATTCTATATTTTTATGTCTGGTAAAAGTAACTAGAGTATATCTTTGTAGTACTTGTATAATGGGCACACCACCAGTGTAGCAATACTCCTGCATGACTGTGTTAGTTAAGTTAGATAGTCTTGTGATCCTGATCATAAGAAGTAAGGGGGAGAAGATAAGGGGCTATAACAATGGGACATGTATAACGGAATTGTTGTACACTATAATAGGGGTTTCTTGTACCAGACTATATCTGAGGTACAAAAAAAGATGTTATTAAAATGGGAGAAGATGATGAGAAAGTAATCATCTAAGAGACAAAGCCTAATATTTGATGGAAAACCTGTCCTGATTTTACAATCAAAATAATATTTCAAAGTCCATCTTGTACACTAAATGAACCACTGTAAACAGAGTATGAATAACCACACAATAAGAATGCAACGTTTTGTGGTATGAGTGTGCCACAGATAGAAATATATATCAAATTAAAATACAACAGGACCCCAAATACATTGTGGGTAGTATGTCAATATACATAATTAAATATGTGATTTATTTTCTCTTGTCTTGCATTCTCAATCTCTTACAAGGACCTAGCAGCAGGAATGGCTTCCTTGCGGGGTCAAAGGTCGCATCTTTGAAGTGTTTTTGTGCACTGCTAAAGGACAATGAAGAACAAAATGAAATTGTATATATCTCTTGCTTTGTCTTGCTCTACATATTTTTTGTTGTGTTTCTTTGTATGGCCCATGCTGTGCCTGAAAAATGTCTTTTGGCTCGTGTACCAACCCGTTAACAAATAGTAAATAATTACCATCAGTAATGCCTGTACTGTAGCAAAAGAGAAACAATACTGAGCCATTAAAGTATTTTCTGAAATAAAGGCAGCTCTTTTTTATGGAGAAAGTGATATATAAATATCTACTTAATGTGGAATACGTGAAATAAAAGTACAGACTTTCCCATCACATGATTTTGGTACAAGGGTGAGTGTGACCCATGATTCATGGTGACATGCCTCATATCTAAACCACCTTCTATATACAAATCCCAACCCAATAATATATATAAGATATCTAGGTAAGCACACTGCACCACTCAGATGCTGTGTAAGAATGTGTCCATATTCATCACATTGCTCTTGCATAAAAACTACAGGCTGATGACTGACACAGTGCCAATAGGTTTTGTTACCATTATCACAACTGTGGTAATGTACTAAAAATTCAGAAAAAAGGGAGAAAAATTCCAAAACAAGTTATATTTACATGTACTATTCATGAAATTGTGTCTTATCTTTGCTTGCTTCTGTTACACATACCTGATAGGACCTGAGCAACACAATCTTCATGTACAAACTTTTCCAAAAATTGTAAGTAAACTACAAAAATGCACTGATCTAAAGTGCAACAAGCAATAAAGTATTTTTATATAACTAAAATGGAGGTACTATATCTCTGAAGAAATATGAGAAACAGAGTGTTCGTGTTCATAATCTTAAAAAAAAAAAAAAATCGCATTCGTCCCTTCAGAACTGATTAGCCGTAGTAAAATCCACATGATCCTCGCTGTATGTCACCAGGAATGTATGATATACCTGTGATGAAAAACAATCACTTGCATGCTCACTGATTATTGTTCAGGAAATGAGATGGAATGCTCACAAAATGCATTATAAACTGTACTGTCTGTATAGCATTTTCCCATGTCTGCATGAGGGTATATTTTGAGTGCTGGGAAAAGTAAATAATGTTTATAGACTGATAGATACAGATGTGCAACATTTACATACATTTCTCTGTGTCCCTGTGTGTGCCTTGAGGCTGACAACACTCTGTAGCTTTACTTAGCCACTCTTATAACCACAATGGACTTGCAATTCACTTTTTGTACAATGTGAGAGATGTCAGTGTTTGGGCATACAACAGTTGCATGCATTTCAAAGCATTCCTCCCCAAGACAGTAACTGTATCCAATGCGTACAGACATGGCACATAATGTTAACTCTGTGGCTCTGCATATGATCCATACCCAAAGAACATGGTGTGTAGAATGTTTTACATGTGTATAGACATGGCACATAATGTTAACTCTGTGACACTACATATGATTCATAGAACAAAGTGAGTAGAATGTGCTACATGTGTTGTTACCAGAGTATAATGATCCTAAATGTACAGAAAAGCATTCCCATAAATGACAGCTTATGGGACAAACAGAGCAGTCTTACACAGACAAGTAGAGAGCAAAACAGCATTAAAGACATACATGTACATATTTCCTATGTACTAAATGCTAAGACGTGTAAAATTATATCCTCCAGCAAGCGTGACTCCCTTTTAACTGTCACACTGATAACATACCCTTGAAAACTGATCCAGGGCTTTGGGAATCTAAGTTGACAAGGAATTGCCCTTTGATCGCCATGTATCTACTGTAGTAAGGAAGTCCTTTTTCATCATACAGTTATATCAAAAGGCATTGGATCCAGGTTCATAGGTGTATACTAGGCTACTGATCACAATGGCCATTAAAGCTGAGCCATGCCTCCCAAATGTATCCAACATATTCTGGGGCTCTAGAAATTATTTTAAGGGGTATGTGTAAACCAGGTTATGGGTGGTCAAACATTTACAGGCCACCTCTGTCCATTAGTAAGACAGGAGACAGACCCAGGGGTGAATTTCCAATTTCCTATCCACTAATCTATTCTTAAATAGAGTCAGGAAAGAACTCTACTTCACATAAATGGAAAACCTGTTCCAGAGAAAGGTAGTTCTCTGAGAAACATACTGGTTCTTCAATCATGTCCTATTTATGTTGCAAGCAAGGTTTAAGCCCCTGGATTGAGTAGTTCTGATGATATTTGTTTTGCAATATGCAAGAGGTCCATCAGAGTGGGATCCGGAGATCCTTTGTTTGCCAGACACAGATCTCCCAGCAACAGTCTGTAGGAAACAGAGTATAGGGATAGGCCTTCAAAGCAATCCACATAGGAGAAGTTGTTAGTGCTCTATATTCTTTTTCAGAGGAATCTGTGGGCATTCCAGCTGTTGCATGTGTCTGGTCGGGGACACACTGAAGAAGATATTGCCCTCAATGACAATTCTGATAAGAGATGAATATAGTGGAACAAAGAATGCCTTGGACATAGACACCATACTCTTAGTTTTAACTTGAGCAAATTAGAATGATTTCTTTACTACCTTAGACTCATGCTGGTCAAAAGGCAATTTATTATCTACATGGCTAGGCTTACTTAGGCCCATGGGCCAATAACCTAGTACCTACCTATAAACCTATGACAAAATGATTGACTTCAACAATTGGCTAAGCTTCTGGTGTCATTCTAAGGGGATCCAGTATCTGTCTGCCTGAGGTGACAAGATCGACAAACCACGATGCTTTGCCAGAGATGGCCTGCACCTGTCGCCCTTGGGATTCCGGATACTGGCTAAAGCTCTTGCCACCCCTATAGTGCCTTTTTTAGGCAAGATTCAAATGACAAATTCACCACCATAACAGGTACAAGCAAGTATAATCTGAGGGTAATGCTACTCAATGCTAGAAGTCTAAACCTCAAAATGCATTCACTCGAGGCGCTCCTTAAAATGGAGAACATTGACATCTGTGCAGTGACAGAGACCTGCTTCAAGGCTCCAGAAAGCACCCCTGCATTACCATGCTATAATTCATACCACACCTTTCGGCTACCTAACTTGGACCAAAGCACTAAAGGCAGAGGCATGCCCATATTCATTAAGGATATCCACACCTCCAGGCTAGTTGCTCAGCATAATGCATCTGAGATTATCCAAGTGCAACTAACTCTGGGCAAGACCGCAGTGCAAATTGTAGCGTGCTACAGATCCCCCACCATGCCCCAGGATTCCCACTCCTCGTTTCTTGATACACTGGAAAATATTAGGGTACACCCTAACACCTTAATAATGGGTGATTTCAACTACCCCACCATTAACTGGGAAAACTACTCATATATCAACTCTTGTGCTCAACGTTTTTTGGAATTCATAAATTCCATTGCCTTGGATCAACTTATCCACACCCCCACCAGGGGCAGCCATATCATAGACCTGGTCATTATCAACATGGACAACCGGTGTTCCACACCAGAGGTCAATTCCTCGTTGGTCAGATCCGACCATAAGCAAATCACCCTAGACATTCACATCCCAGTCCCATCCCCCATTAGGGAAACCAACGTAAAAAATTTCTCCAAAGCCAACTTCACGCTTCTTAAGACAGAAGTGGCAAACTTCACAACACCCATGCTGATGGACAATAGAGATATGACTGCTGAATCCTATACAATTGCACTTTATATGAGTGCATGGATCATGCAATCCCTAACAGAACCAAGATGCTATCCTCCAACAAAAAGGAAGCCAATCTGGTGGTCCCCTGTTATAAACAAACTCTACAACAGAAGAAAGAAACTGTTGCAAAAAATAGTAAAATCCCATGATTGGAGGAACTCTGTGGTCAGCCTCAGTAAGAAGCTGAGATCCCTCATAAAATCCTCCAAAGCTAGTTACTTAAACAAAATTGCCACTGATTCTAAAGACAAACACAAAGCATTCTATAGCTATGTCAAGAATCTCAATGGCAACACTCAGATCTGCTCTGAATTACAGCACAATGGCACTAAATATACAGAACCAACTGATATTGCCAACATCCTGGCAGATAGGTTCAGTGCTAACTTTACCCCTCTCTCATCCCTTAAAGGGCCCATCGCTATACTGGAAGAATGCAAAGTACCTGTAATCACAGCTGCACAGGTAAAAAACACACTCTCCAAAGCCAAGAACACAGCATCCATGGGACCTGACAACATCCCAGGCTGTGTACTACATGAACTACAGAACAAACTGGCAACCCACCTAAGTACCATGTTCAATCATAGCCTCACCTCAGGCTTTGTGCCCACTGAATGGTGCACAGCAACAGTTATCCCACTCCACAAAGGGGGAGCCACCATGGACCCTGGGAACTACCACCCCATTAGCCTGACGAGCCTGGTCTGCAAGGCTATGGAGTGTATCATCATGGAACTTATAAACAATGACATTGATAATCTCCAAACTCTGGACCCTACCCAGTTCAGGTTTGTAAAAGGCAGAACATGTCTCCTAAACCTGTTAAACTTCTTTGAAGTGGTCACCAAAGCCGTAGATGAGGGTAAGGTGGTACACACAGCATATCTATATCTCGCCAAGGCTTTCAACACCATCCCCCCTCTGGAATTATAGACAGACTCACTAAACTAGGTATAAATCCCTATGTCACAAGATGGGTTGCCAAGTGGCTCACTGACCAAACCCACACTGTGAAAGTAGCAGAGTCTAAATCCAACTTCAGACCAGTGACAAGTGGAGTACCACAGGGTTCAGTCCTAGGTCCTCTCCTGTTTGGTATCTACTTCTCTGAAGTACAGGCTAACATAGAAGGTCTTTGGCTAACAAAGTGTGCAGATGACTGCAAACTAGGAGCCATAATCAAATCTCCTAACGATGTGGATATCCTACAAAAGGGCCTCACTGAGACAGATGCCTGGTGTCAAAGCCATGACCTCAAGCTCAATGCCAAAAAGTGCATTGTCATCCCTTTTGGTAAAACCTCTGTACCCATGAACTACAACATAGGCAGTAGTCTACTTAACACCGAAAGTGTGATAAGAGACCTTGGGACACAGGTGGACAGTAGTCTCTCCTTTGATAATCACATCGCCACAGTAGTCAGGAAATCCTTCTACGTGGCACACCTCATCACAAAAGGTTTCTCATCCAGGAAAAAAGAGATAATTGTTCCCCTCTACTCGTCACTCATTAGACCCATTATAGAGTACAACGCTCCTTTTGATATGTACCTCACAAAACATCTACAACAACTGGAAAGGCCACAGAAATACCTCATAAAGAAGATTACTGGCCTCAAACAGATGCCCTACGCAGACCGTCTCAAAAAACTCCAGCTTTTCTCTGTCACATATAGCCTACTCAGAGGCAATCTCTGCCTAACATACAAAGATATGTAAAACCTAGAGCTGTTGGACATGCTCCATATGAAGAAATACCAGTCCCTCCGAGCTACATGCTCTAGGGACCCAAACCTTGTCACCACAATAAACAGAACATGCTGGAGGGATAGATTCCTGTCTCAGAGACTTCCCATACTCTGGAACAAACTACCTATCTATATCAAGCAAACCTCCTCATTAGCACTCTTCAAGAAAAATCTTGATGATTGGATGGGAGATAGGAAATTTACCCCGGGGATCACTTCTGTGGCTCTGCTTGACAGGGGCACAGGAAAACAATTTTCTTGGGTGGCAAAAGCCAAGGTACTCTTTGGCTAGGCTTATATAGGCTTTAGGGCCAATAGCCTAGTACCTGCCTATGAATGTATATGACCCCAAATCCCTGACTATTGGACCTACTTTTAGGGAGTGTGTTATCAGTTTCCTGGGGTAGCCAACTTCCCACAGGGTACTATTATGCATATCTTGGCACTGAATTTTAAACCAGAGCTCTGTCACTAGTAATTTGTCTGTGTTAGCCATTCCTGGAGGCTATTTGTGTCTTGGGGAATCCTGTGATTTCTCCCAATCATCTGAAAACTTGGTCAGCCAGAGGCCCTTAAGACATTGGATTTGACTTCATAGAAGTACAAGCCAAAAAGGAGCGCACCTAACATAGATCCCTGAGGGACTCTACTGGAGAATGGCGTTTTGATGGAGGTGGATTCCCCTTTCCTATCTTCCTGGGTCCTATCTGAGGTCCAGGCATGTAATATTTCCACTGTACTTCAAGCACATTAGGCCATTCACCAAGTATAATGCCCCATAGAGCTTCAACAGATCCTATTCTTATTATTCATTCACAAGTCCAGCAGTATCTAAATACCTGCTCAAGGAATCTTAGTATCTTTTCAAAATAAATAAAACATGTTGGAGAGATAGGTGTGTACCACTGAAAATGCAACTTCTGTGAAGCCATCTTCCACTCCACATAAAGCCCTTCTTTTACTCTATTGAAATGTAATTTGGATGAATAAATGGACAACAGCAAATTCTCCCCAGGTTAGCACCCCTGACCCTAAGATAATGGGGAAAAATGTAAAAGTCGCAATATATCCTTGTTCAGCCATCTCTGGGTTATTTGTATTAAAATATATGGGAAAAAACTACCATGAAAATGTAAGGCTAGACTTTTTAAGATCCTCACAGAACAAGAGCCTGTTAATCAATTAATCTCTCTCTCTCTATTTATATATATATATATATATATATATATATATATATATATATATATATATATATATATATATATATAAATGGCTTCCATTAGCTTGGACAGTCATGGGTAAGATCAACCTGCGTATGGTCAACCCACTTTGGTCGACACTGTACAGGGTTGACAGTTCTGTAATAAAGCATACTTGCCCCCTGCAAAAAGCACTTTTTTTGTTGCTATAGCATGTTCAAACAGTAACCTCAGTGTATGCACGGATGACCGTCATCATCATTTCACCATTATTGGGTCTAAGTGTCTTGCTTCCACAAATGTCACTAGTTCCATCTATTTGTGTGTGTGTGTGTGTGTGTGTGTGTGTGTGTGTGTGTGTGTGTGTGTGTGTGTGTGTGTGTATATATATATATATATATATATATATATATATATATATATATATATATAAATATATAAGTTCATAGGTTCATAGGTAGGTACTAGGCTATCGGCAATAAAGCCTATATAAGCCTAGCCAAAAAGTTTCCTGGCTTTCGCCACCCAAGAAAGTTATTTTCTTGCACCCCTGTCGAGCAGAGCCACAGAGGTGATCCCCGGTGTGTATTTCCTATTTCCCATCCAATTGTCTAGATTCCTCTTAAAGAGGGCTAATGAGAGGCTTTTCTTGATGTGAATGGGTAGTCTATTCCAGAGTATGGGAAGTCTCTGGGACAGGAATCTATCACTCCAGCAAGTTCTGTTTATTGTGGTGGCAAGGATCAGGTCCCTAGAGCATGTGACACAGAGAGATCAGGGTTTTCTTTAAACATAGCATGTCCAACAGAACTAGGTTTGACATGGCTTTGTAAGTTAGGTAGAGGTTGTCTCTGAGTAGGCGATAAGCAACGGAGTAGAGCTGGAGTTTTTTGAGGCGGTCTGCATATGTCATCTGTTTGAGGCTGGTAATTCTCTTAGTGAGGTATTTCTGTGGCCTTTCCAGTTGTTGCAGATGTCTTGCAAGGTACATGCCAAATGGGGCATTGTACTCAATGATGGGTCTGATGAGGTATGAGTAGAGAGGAACAATGACCTCTTTTTTTCTGGAGGAGAACCCTTTAGTGATGAGGTGTGCCACATAGAAGGATTTCCTGACTACTGTGATGATGTGTTTGTCAAAGGAGAGACTAGTGTCCATCTGTGTCCCAAGGTCTCTTTTCACCCTTTCTGTGTTAAGTATGCTACCATCTATGTGGTAGTTCATGGGTACAGTGTTTTTCCCAAAGGGGATGACAATACACTTTTTGGCATTGAGCTTGAGGCCATGACTTTGACACCAAACATCAGTCTCAGTGAGGCCCCTTTGTAGAATGTCCCCATCATTTGGCAATTCTTTTATGGCTCCCAGTTTGCAGTCATCTGTGAACTTTGTTAGCCAAAGACCTGCTGTATTAGCCTGGGCTTCTGAGAAATAGATACAAAACAGGAGAGGACCCAGGACTGAACCCTGTGGTACTCCGCTTATCACTGGTTTGAAGTCGGATTTGGAGTTGGCTACTTTTACTGTGTGGGTTCTGTCAGTAAGCCAGAATGGCCACCCATCTTGTGCCATAGGGATTTATGCCCAGTCTAGTGAGTTTATCTATAATTCCAGAGTGGAGAATGGTGGCGAAAGCCTTAGCGAGGTCAAGATAAGCTGTGTGCACCGCCTTACCCTCATCCATGGCTCTGGTGACGGATTCAAATAAGTCAATCAGGTTCAGAAGACATGATCTACCTTTTACAAACCCGAATTGAGTGGGGTCCAGCATTTGCAGGTTACCTATGTCTTTGTTTATAAGCTCCTTGATGATATGTTCCATGGCCTTGTAGACCAGGCTCATCAGGCTAATGGGGTGGTAGTTCCTGGGGTCCATGGTGGCACCCCCTTTGTGGAGTGGGATAACTGTTGCTATGTGCCATTCAGTAGGCACAAAGCCTGAAGTGAGGCTATGACTGAACATGGTACATAGGTGGGGTGCCAGTTCATCCTATAGGTTGTGCAGAACACAGCCTGGGATGTTGTCTGGTCCCATGGATGCTGTGTTTTGGGCTTTGGAGAGAGCAGTCTTAACTTGTGCATCCATGATTACAGGGATTATGCATTCTTCTAGTATAGGGATGGGCCCTTTGTGGGATGAGAGGGGGGTAAAGTTTTCACTGAACCTATCTGCCAGGATGTTGGCAATATCAGTTGGTTCTGTATAACTAGTGCCGTTGTTCTGTAGCTCAGAGCAGATCTGAGTGCTGCTATTGCAATTCTTGACATAGCTGTAGAATAGGTTCATAGGTTCATAGGTTGCTACTAGGCTATCGGCCCTAGGGCCTATACAAGCCTAGCCATAACAATTCCCTGGCTATTTCTTCCCACACTATTTACTTTCCTGGACCCCTGTCTAGCAAGGCGACTGATGTGATCCCTGGGGTGAATTTCCTTTCTCCCATCCAATCATCAAGGTTCCTTTTGAAGAGGGCCAAAGAGGCACTCTGCTTGACATGTATGGGCAGTCTATTCCAGGGAATGGGGAGTCTCTTGGTCAGGAACCTATCTCTCCAGCATGTTTTGTTTATTGTGATGACAAGGTTTAGATCCCTGGAGCGTGTGGCCCTGAGGGATTGGGATTTCTTTAAGTGTAGCATGTCTAACAGCTTTGGATTTGACATGGCCTTGCATGTTAAGCAGTGATCGCCTCGGAGTAGACGATAAGCGTCAAAGTATAGCTGGAGTTTTTTAAGGCGGTCAGCATAGGCGTCTGCTTTAGGCCTGTTATTCTTTTAGTGAGGTATTTCTGCGGCCTTTCCAGTTATACATATATATATATATATATATATATATATATATATATATATATATATATATATATATATATATTTATATATATATTTTTTTTTATTTTATTTTACATTTGTTGACCGGGCTAGTCAAACTGGATACATGTCCATTTTCAATAGAGGCCCGGGGAGATAAGCTCCAAGACATTACAGATAACATAAAAATTGCAAACACATATAAGAAGAAGAAAAAAAAAGAAATTACAGTAATATATACACTGACAAATCAGGTTAATAAGAAATCATTTGAAAAGGACAGACATCAATACAATGTAAACTGCAGTTTCAAAATAACATGTAGGTACATTCCTTAATGCAAAAAGGAGGCATACAGGCTAGTTCAATGTGCAAGTAAAGTACATCACTTAATGGGAAAGTAAAAAGGAGGTATACAGGCTGATGCCATTTCCAGTACAGTACACAATGTAAGAGGCAGCGTAATGATCAATAGAGTAGATCGTTAGGCAGGTTTAGTACAGGTGCATGACCAGTGCGTTTTGAGGAAAAGTTTCAGTCTCTTTTTGAAGAGTGATAAAGAGGAAAGTGAGGAAAGGTCACAGGCTAGGAGATTCCAGAATTTTCCCACAGTATTGGAGAAGGGAGAATCCCCAGCCATGTTGTTAGATTTAGATTTTTTAACTAAAAGTTTCTGAGATGAACGTAAGGACTTCAGATTATTATAGGTTGTGATGATAGTGGAGAGAGTAGGAGTATTGGAAGGTTGGTAAAGAGTTTTATGGGCAATGATTAATTGGTGGTACTTGATCAGATTCTGTAGTTCCAACCATTCAAGCTGCTTTAAATTAAAGCAGTGGTGAGTTTTAAATGGGTTGCCAGTAGCAAATCTGGCTATACTATTGTAGGAGCTTTTCAACTTACTGAGGTTGTTCTTAGATAGATTGGTGAAAATGGTAGAGGCATAGAGGAGTGTAGAGATTAGATGAGTATGTGCAATAGTAGTTCTAGCTGTATGTGATAGGAAGGGTTTTATTCTGTACAGAGAGCCAAGGTTTTTGTTGGCAGATTTAATAGTGTTGTTGATGTGTATGTCAAAGGAAAGATTGTTGTCAATGGTAACACCATTTAGCTTGGTAGTTAGGTTGGGTGATATAATGGTGCCATTAGTGGAAAAAACAGAAAAATCTATGGGGGAGGACTTAAGATTTGGATTGAAAAGGAGGAGTTTAGTTTTTTGGGGTTTAAGAGTAGGCAACGATGAGTGAACCATTGTTCCACAGTGTTAACATCTTTTTGGGTGAGGGAGTGAAGGTCAGAGGTGGTTTTAGTGGAGCATACAAGTGTGGAGTCATCAGCAAATTGTATGCAAGTAGCTTGGGGAATTGCTTGATGAAGGTCATTGATGAATATGAAGAAAAGTAGAGGTCCT
>NC_056737.1:197543891-197608891 GCF_019279795.1 Protopterus annectens
ACCTTTGGCGCAGACCTCTTCAGCACCAGCATCTGTGTCCTCTCCCTTGGTGCTGACCATAGTATTCACTCATATCTCGGTTCCAAACACAGCACCACTGACTTCGGTGCTGTCTTTGACTCCTACATCGGCTCTGATGACTGTTCATGCCTTGGCTCCATCCCTGTCCACAGTGCCGACAGTTTCCTTGGCTCCATGGGCTCCGATGACTGTACATACCTCGGCACCATCCCTGTCCATAGTGCCGACAGTTTCCTCAGCTCCATGGGCTCCAGTGACTGTACATGCCTCGGCACCATCTCCATTCATGGTGCCGACAGCTTTTTTGGATCCATGGGCTCTGATGGCTGTACATGCCTTGGCACCACCCCCGGCCATGGTGCTGACAGTTTCTTCGGCTCCATCGGCTCCAAAATTCGATTACTTGCCAAGGACATGATATTCTCCTACTTACGACAGTTTCTTGGGACAGAAGTTTAGTTCCTTTCTAGAAAGTCCCAATTCCCCTTCTGGAGCCTCTATTAGATCAACTAGGAGTTTTTCTGAGCAAGACCTAGTGTGGGTTGTGGACTAGCTTCTGGTAGCTAGGGGATTGCCCATTCCAGCTAGACCTTCCGTCCCTCCTGGCTAGGAATCTTCTATCTCCTCTTCCCCTGTTTATCCTCCCCCAACACCCACTTTGGTACATACTGTCTCAGCTCCGACAGCAGTGCTTCCCATGTCGGCACTCACCATCCTTGCAGCATCAGCTACGATGGAGCCGATGCTTTCTTAGAGTGGTGCTTGGACTGTCCGTACCTCGGTACCTAATCTGGTGCATATTTTCTCATTGGCACCATCTATGTCCACGATTCCGATGGCTCCCAGTTCTCTCGTAACTCCTCAACTGGAAGTGGGCTCAGGTGCGCCTGCTGTACAGGTGATGGATAGTGCCCTTCACTCTGAAGGCTCACAACCAGCCCCTAGGATACCAGTATCAGAACCCCCTGTGAAGGGAAGCCCTTCTCTGGATCCCTCTTCAGAAGATCCCACTGGAGAGCCACCCCGGAAGAAACGGTGCAAGAGGAAGCACCTTGACTCCCTGGAGGAATCTATCACAGAAGACACTGATTGTGATGAAGGGGAAGGGTCCCATCATTCTCCCCCAGATGACTTTTAATTCGGAGAAATTCTCAAACTCTTCAAACAGCAGGGGGAATGGAAGTCCTCTAACCCTTCTTCTGAGGAATTGGTGTTTCTGTAGGCCTTCCGTGCCCAGCCATCTACTTCCTGGGTGACCCCGCCAGCAGATAATCTTGTTAAACTACTTGTGCAGCATGCCTGGAAGGCCCCAGGCAATATAGAACTTGTCCCCCGGAGGCCGGACAAAATTTTATCTACACCTGAAGACAAGCCCCAGTGGTCCAAGCAGCTGACAGTTGATTTTATGGTTAAGAGAACTGGCAGAAGATAGTTCCACTGTCCATCCTCCAAACAGGGAGTCCTGGACCATGGATAGACTAGGGAGGCAGACCTCTGCTTCAGTGACTTTCACCATTTGGTCGCTGAATTATGTGGCACACTTTACTCACCGCCAAAGAGACCTAATTTCTGAAATGTCTTCCTCTTTGGTGGGGGTACTGCCTGATGAGGTGCGTGACACTGTCGCCTCGCACCTAGCTACCCTTGAATCCATCTCAAAATCCTTGATACATATGATATCTCACACTGCTGAGGAGGCAGCTCGAGCTGCCACATCTGGTGTTGTCATGAGACGTAATGCTTGGATGCAGTTGTATGATTTCACAGACCCCTTTAAATCTTCCTTTGTTTACTCACCTGTCGATGAAGCTGCACTTTTTGGACCCAAGGTACGTGATACACTTGCACATAGTGAGAAAGATGGAAAGACCTTGTCTGCTGTGGGCATATGCTTTTCCAACCCCAGAGGCTCTACTCCATGAACCAGAAGGGGGAAAAGATATGGTTCAAGAAATCCCAAGGATCCTTTTGTGATACTCGTGGTGAGCAATGCCCCCAGGGCAGAGGGGGGATACTCATACGGAAGACACCCCTTTTGGGGTAGATGGGTTCTGCATAACCAGGAAGCCAGAGATTCTTTCTCTGGCAGACCCTACCAGCGCTCCTGAGGAGCTGCTCGATTGCTTTCCTCTGGAAGCAGTTGGGGGTCATTTCTCTCTGCATCTAACAGCCTGGCATCTTATTACTACCGATGTTTGGGTGCAAATAATAATATCCAGAGGCTACCAAATACCTTTTGACCTAACTCCCAGACCCGTCAAACAAATCCCCAGTGTATCACCCAATCAGAGGGAATTAGCAGCCTTAGAAATAGAAAAACTGCTAAGAAAAAGAGTCATCCAACCAGTCCCACTAGAAAAGACAGGATCCTGGTTTTACTTGAGGTTCTTTTTAGTGCCAAAAAAGACAGGGGATTGGAGACCAATTCTGGATCTCAGCCTACTGAACAAATTTATCAAACCTCAAAAATTCCAGATGGTCACAGTACAGTCCATTCTTCCCTTCCTAGGGAGGGACAATTGGATGTGTTTTATAGACCTACAGGATGCGTACTACCACATAAAGATGGATCACCGCTCCCGGAGGTTTCTCAGCTTCCAGCTGGAAGCCAATCACTACCAGTTCAGGGCACTGCCATTCAGTCTCTCAACAGCCTCCCCAGTGTTCACCAAATGTATGGCAGTTGTGGTAACTCATCTTTGACTACATGGATTCCAGGTGTTTCCCTATCAAGATGACTGGCTCCTTATTGCTCCAACCAGAACTCTTCTAGTCTGCAGCCTCTCTTGCACTCAAGATCTCGCTCTCTGCTTAGGGATTACAATCAACAAAGACAAATCTCAGATGTCTCCAATGAAGACACTGGGATTTATTTGAGCAGTCTTCAACACAACATCCTGTCAAGCTTCTCTCCACCCTCACAGGTTTTTGAAAATAAGACACCAAATTCAAGACCTTCTTCCTTACACGTTTGTACCAGCACGTCTTGTACTGCAACTCTTGGGCTCCAAGGCAGCTGCCAATACTTTGGTACCACTGGCGAGACTGCACATGAGAATCCTGCAGTGACTTCTCTCCACACAATGGTCATTGTTAACCCACCCACTCAACCACATGATACTATGAACCGTTGCAAGGAGGAAATGCTATGGTGGATGGAGCCACAAAAGAATCTTTGGTGTTGACCATTCTGTCTTCCCCAACCCATGGCCACGGTGACCACAGATGTTTCACTTTTAGGGTGGGGGCATTTACTGGGAAAGACTGTCCAAGGTACCTGGACCCCCCTCAAGGCCAACTTGCACATAAATGTCCTGGAACTGAGGGCAGTTCTCTTAGCATTGCAAGCATTCCATGCATCCCTGCCTGTTTGGACCATTTCATTTCAGTCAGGCAACATGTCAGTCGTCTGGTATATCAACAAGCAAGGCAGAACCAGATCTTACCCCCTCTGTCAGGAAGCCATGAGGATTTGGCACTGGGTGATAAATTCCAATCACTTTCTTATAGCAACGCACATTCCCAGGAGTTCCAATCTTATTGCGGACAATCTGAGCAGGAACATCCTGATGCCTCACGAATGGTCCCTCAATCCTGTAATAGCAGCTTGGATCTTCCAACATTGGGGTAAGCCTTGCTGCAACCTGTTTGCTTCCTCCCTGAATTACAAATGCAGGAGCTATTTTGCCTTGATCCCCCCTCAAGGGGAGCCACTGAGGGAAGCTGTAATGCACAATTGACCCCGTGTTTTCTGTATGCCTTTCCTCCATTTCCCCTCATTCCAAAATTTCGCCAGAAAGTTCAGAGGTTGAAAAGCAAAGTAATCCTCATTGCTCCCTATTGGCCACATCAGGTCTGGTTCTTGTTTCTATGGCCTCATCTGATTTACAGCCCATGGATCCTGGATCATTCCTAGGAACTGTTATCTCATCCTCAGGGATTAATTCATCCGAACCTGCACAGTCTTAAGCTCACAGCCTGGTTCCTTCACTTCCAATGATTGCCAGACTGCCTGACATCCCATCTCCTGTTCGTGAAATTCTTCTGGCCTTACACAAACCTTCCACTAGAAAGGTTTATTCTAGTAAATGGACTAGGTTCACTATCTGGGCCAAAGACCAGAACTTAGACCCTTTCTCTATGCCTATTCATAGGATTCTGCAATACCTGACTACTCTCCTGCATGTAGGAGCCTCAGCTTCAATGGTCACTGTACATTTAGCAGCTATCACCAATTTTCATAATGGTCTTGAAAATTCTTCAGTTATGTCACACTGCCTATGCCAGACTTTTTTGAAGGGAGTATTACATGTTAAAACTCTGGTCAAGCCTCTCTTAGATCCCTGAGACTTGACTCTGGTGCTTCAATCTCTTACAAGCTCTCCCTTTGAGACCTTTGATTCATGTGATTAGAAATTTTTGACTTGGAAAACCATACTTCTAGTAGCATTCACCTCAGTGAGAAGATTATCTGGGCTGCAGGCCTTGAGTGTCAAGAGTCCCTACTTGATCTTCCACATGGATAGAGTATCCCTTCGTACTGACCCTTCCTTCTTGCCCAAGGTAATTTCTGTTTTTTCCATTAATCAATCTATTGACCTGCTGGTTTTCTTCCCAAGACATTATAATAGAGAGGAGTACCTTTTGCACACCCACAGCTTCATTGTTATTTGGACAGGACTAAATCTTTCAGGAAAACAGACCAATTGTTTGTGGCCTTTGCAGGACCCAGATTACGTAAACCTGTTTCCAAAGTGACTTTATCCTCTTGACTTAGAAATGTCATTACCTTTATCTACCAACAGAATAAACTACTCTTACCTTCCAGAATAAAGGCTCATTCTACCAGTTCTGTGGCTAACTCTGTAGCTTTTCATTCCAGAGCCTCTATGGATGATATATGCACAGCAGCCACGTGGGCAAGACCTCATACCTTCATATCTCATTACAAATTGGATTTGGCCTCCAGAGGATGAGCATCTTTTGGTTCTATGGTGCTCAGGAATATCCTTCCTTAGGGCCACCCAGGACTCAAGTAGCTGGGGACTTGGTCCTAACTGTAAAGAATGAATAAAGATTTACAACTTCAGATAAAGAAGTTATGTCTTACCATAACATTTTATTTGAGTTGTAGATCTTTATTCATTCTTTACTTCCCACCCTCCTTCCCCCTGCCTGGACTCCTGGTGGACTTCAGATACTCCTGGTTAAGGTATTTCCTCAGACAGAGCCTCCAACTTTTTTCCTATTACTACATCTTTATCTAGGGTGTGCAAACTTGATCTGGAGTATCTAAAAGAGGGGCATTGTGGGTAAGTTCTTAGCTGAGAGTTTTTGGCTTGAGTGAGCTGGGAAACGGACATATTGGTTCTGAGAATAGAACCGAGGTCCTAACTGTAAAGAACGAATAAAGATTTACAACTCAGATGGAACATTATGGTAAGACATAACTTCTTTTTTAATAACTGGAGACAGTAAAAACTGTGAATCCCTGTTTTCAAACATGAATCTAAAGTTTTTTTTTTTTTGTATGACAAAATCGGGATAGATCCAAGCCTATTAGAAACTTCCTGGCTGCTAGTTAGTATATACCAATTTTTATGTAAAATATCTTTAATGCTTTGAGAATCTCTGCTAACAGGTATGGAGAAACTCGCATTCCAGTCTGGTTTACTATCAGTGTGCAAACTGTTAGATGTAAGTGATAAATCTGCAGTGCTGTAGTTGTCAATAGGCTGCCCAGTAAAAACAGGGGTTAAGCCAGGATTATGACTATGAAACGAATTAGAAAGGGTTTGGAAAGAGTAAGACTACCTATCAGTATTGTCCCTTCCTAGTAAAAAGCTGAAGTGGCTAGAAGTGGAAGACCCAGGTAGTGAAGAGGTGTATACATGAGTTGAAAGCTGATTGGCTATAACCTGGGGGTTGGTACTAAAATCATTCTGTGGCTTGGGTGGTGCAGAAAGTGAGGGATTACAAGAGGCTGCATCTGAAATAAAATCACCGTGTCATTTGTTTTATATAAAACCTGACTTAATAATAGGGGGAAACCTGTCATTCCACAGAGTAATGATTTCATTAAACAAGGAGTCAATTAAGGATCTGGGGTAGTTTCTATCTAGTAAAAAGTCACTGGAAATTTTACATTCTTCAACAAGTTATCATCAGTAACAATCCAAGATATTCATATAAATTGACTCCTAGCCAAATTTCTCTTCATGAAAAAAGGGTACATGTATGTGAATTCCAAGTAATTGTTCCTGAAAGTTTCTTTTCTGTGGATAGTGGAATTCCAGGTAAGGGTGTCTGTATTAAGAGAGATTTGTGTGTCCAAAATGTTAACCTCCTTACCCCAAGCAGACAACTTAAACTTCAGAAATGGAATCCTAGTGGAAATGGAGTCTATAAATTCTAACAATAGTTGCTCACCACCCTGCCAAACAAAAAATATATCATCACTATATCTCTTATATAACCAAGTGTGTTTAAAGCCCTGATGATGTGCAAGTGTATTAATTTCCCAAGCTGCCAATACTAGATTAGCAAATGCAGGTGCTACTTTGGAGCCCATGGCTACTCCTTTTACTTGTTTAAAAATAATATTGTCAAAGTAGAAAAAATTCCCATGTAGTACTAGGGACACGAGAACAGACAGTGTTAATGTTATCTACAGAGAGGCCTGTTTCTTGTGTTAAATAAGATTGCAGCAATTTTAAACCTTCAAAATGTAGGTTATTAGAGTACAGAGCTCCAATGTCTGAGGTGACCAAGAAATTATCTTTATGTGTAGGTGGGTGATGAAAAAGCTTGTTAAGGAAATCCCATGAATCTTGTAGATAAAAAGGAGAATGTTGTACTATAGGATTAAGTAGTAAGTCTAAGTACTCAGAAATCTTTTCAGTTTTGGTGTTTCTATTAGACACAGTATACCTAAATGGGGGTTTGATCTGGTTCTTGTGGATATTTGGGATACCAAAAAATGTTTCTAATTGTGGATCAGTAACAGACATGAAATCAGCTCTGTCTTCAGAAATAGCATTTTGTTTAACTAGTGTAGTAATAACTTTATCTATTTTTTAAAGCATTATTAACTTCAGTTAAGGTGGTAGTAGTGTAATAATCACTGTTATGTAGGTCTGTTTGTAGAGTGCGAATGTATCTATTCTGTTCCATAAGGACAATGCCTGTACTGTTGTCAGACCTCATAATTTGTAGCATTTTGTCATCTTTTAGGGACTTTAAAGCTGACAAGTGTTCAGGGGAAAAACAGAAAAGAGGCCTCTCTGTAGATAAAATTAACACTATCTGTTTTCTTGTGTCCCTAGTACTAGAAAGGAATTTTTTCTACTTTGACAATATTATTTTTAAACACGTAAAAGGAGTAGCCATGGGCTCTAATGAAGCACCTGCTTTTGCTAATTTAGTATTGGCAGCTTGAGAAATTAATACACTTGTACATTTGCAGGGCTTTAAACACAGTTATATAAGAGATATATTGATGATATATTTTTTGTCTGGCAGGGTGGTGAGCAATTATTGTTAGACTTTATAGATTCCATTTCCACTAGCATTCCATGTCTGAAGTTTAAGTTGTCTGCCTGGGGTAAACAGGTTAACTTTTTGGACACACAGATCTCTCTTAATACAGACACCCTTACCTGGAGTTCCACTATCCACAGAAAAGAAACTTTCAGGAACAATTACTTGGAATTCACAAGCATGCACCCTTTTTTATGAAGAGAAATTTGGCTAAGGGTCAATTTATATGAATATCTCGGATTGTTAGTGATGACAACACTTTTGTTGAATAATGTAAATTTTTCAGTGACTTTTTACCAGATAGAAACTACCCCAGATCACAAATTAACTCCTTGTTTAATGAAATCTTTACTCTGAGGAAAGACAAGTTTCCCCCTTATTATTAAGTCAGGTTTTATACTAAACAAACAACATGGGGATTTCATTTCAGATGCAGCCTCTTGTACTCCCTCGCCTTCTGCACCACCCAATACACAGAATGATTTTACTACCAACCCCCAGGTTATCTGCAGTCAGCTTCCAATTCATGTACACATCTCTTCACTATCTGGGTCTTCCACTTCTAACCACTTCAGCTTTTTACTAGGAAGGGACAATACTGATAGGTACTCTTACTCTTTCCAAACCCTTTCTAATTTGTTTCATAGTCATAATCCTGACTTAACCCCTGTTTTTACTGGGCAATCTATTGACAACAACAGCACTGCAGATTTATCACTTACATCTAACAGTTTGCACACTGATAGTAAACCAGACTGGACTGCAAGTTTCCCCATACCTATTAGCAGAGATTCTCAAAGCATTAAAGATATTTTACATAAAAATTGGGATATACTAACTAGCAGCCAGGAAGTTTCTAATAGGCTTGGATCTATCCCGATTTTTTCATACAAAAAAGACAAAAACTTTAAGATTCATGTTTGAAAACATGCATTCACAGTTTTTATTGTCTCCAGTTATTAATGATAGTTACACAACAGGAATGTTTTCTTGTGGAAACTGTGTAGCCTGTGGATACAAGTTTGAAGGCATCAGTTTTACTTTCAAAGATAACAATTTCTCAGTTTCTTTTCAGAAACATTTTGACTGTAAATCTTTATTTGTGGTTTACGCTGCTACATGTGTTTCATGCTCATCTTTTTATGTGGGGAAAACCATTTGCAAATTGTCTGCAAGAATTAAAGGGTACTGTGCATCGATCAGAAATTTAGACTTGCAAATGCTCTAGCCAAGCATAGCCTACATTGCCAGAATTTTACTTGCTTTAAATTTATTATACTGGAAAAAGTTAATCAATTTGTTGGAGAAGCAAACACTTATTTAGAGGTCAGGGAATTATTATGGCAAGTGAGACTTAATGTGGATGCCCCACCTGGTCTGAATGAAAATTTAAATTATCAGGTTTGCACGTAAATGGCGTCGCTGATTATAAATACATTATTAATATTAAGTCTGTTATTTTACATGTATTAAGGCTTTTGTGTTATACTCATGTGATGTTTACTCTAACTGATAACCGTCATTAATTTCCATCACTACCTAGTGACAGAATTCTATTACTGGTCCACTTCAGGTTGTTTTCACTTGGAAAATTCTTTATTGGATTATTCAAATGTAAATTGATGTTTATTGGCTAATTGATTCTTAGGAACTGCCTTCTTTGTGTCATATTTATATGCTTTTCTGAATTTTCAGTTTATCTGATGAAGTTGTTATCACTTAATAGCGGATGAAAGCACTAAGTACCAGCTCCTGGGTGTTTTGTCCTGTGTTATAAGATATTGTTTATTTTATACAGTCTTTTTGAAGTTTTTTGACTCTCTCTCTCTCTATGTATATATATATATATATATATATATATATATATATATATATATATATGTGTGTATAGATCACCTACACAAGAACAACAGCGTAAAGCATTGACACCTACATAACCGACATCACATGGTCGACAGTCGAAACACCAATAATATAATTACTGTACAAAAAAAGGAAAATCATTTTTTTTTTGTGCTAGCACCCCCCCCCCCGTAACTTTAATAAACCAACTCTGAGATCACACTACAGTGCAGGAATGGAAATCTTTCCATTCCGCACTACGGAGACATACAGTTTCCCCATTGTCAGCATTTTGATTGTCGACCATGTGGTGTCGGTTATGTGGGTTTCGGTCTTCTCAGCTGTCGTTCTTCTGTAGGGGACCCATATATATATATATATATATATATATATATATATATATATATATTTTATATATATATATATATATATATATATATGTGTGTGTGTGTGTGTGTGTGTGTGTGTGTGTGTGTGTGTGTGTGTGTGTGTGTGTGTGTGTGTGTGTGTGTGTGTGTGTGTGTGTGTGTGTGTGTGTGTGTATAGGGAGAGAGAGAGACAGAGAGACCAGCTCATCAAAGGTCTTGAGCAATATTCCAATTGATTAATTGATTGAAGGCACATGCTATTCAAAATGTGCATATGCAAGGTACTTATTGTTAAACTAATTCAAGTAAAGTCACTTAGCCAGGTTGGCTTAGCCGCAGTAACAGAGTCAGATCTGGTTTGAGCTGGTCACAATCTAGAGCCTTATTAATAATAATAAAGCATTATATAGCTTATGTGCTATTTCCTCTTGTTCCACTTTGATACTTTGGGATCACTTCCAACATTATGCATTTCTTCTTTTATGCTTTCTGTTGCTAGTCATTGTATTTTGCTTTTTTCATTTCTTTGTGTCTTTACTTTGGTGTGTGTGAGGTTACATTACTGAAGGGATGGGGAATATGCTCGTTCTGCACTGTTGTCTGATGTCAGAGTTGGTATGTATAAAAGCTGAGGGGATATGGGGAGGTTGCAGGCTTCCTGCAGAAAAAGCTAGTTTTCTGTGACTCTGCACTTGTTAATGTATGTGATGTAGAAATCTACTTTGTGTGTACATGTGATATGGGACTGTATGTGTGTGCACATGTGTGTGTTGGGGTGTTGGTTACAGTTTGGGTGAAGTGTGTGTGTATTTGTGTGTTACAGGTACAGTGTAAGATTGCAATTAATACATTCCAAGGTTCATGATGGAAAGAGCAGGGGAGGAAAGGTTTTATGTCATCAGGCCTACCAGTATATTCAGACAACAGATATAAAAGTCCATCTACACTGAATACTAGCTGGCTTAAGAAATCCATGCTGATATCTAAAGTAGTCACAGGCAGAGGCACAAATATGACTTACCTTGAATCAAATTAACTCAAATGAAAATGTTATCAAACTTTGGATGAAGTTAAAAAATGAGCATAGTAAAGAGGCAAGTTTAAAATTTGCTAGGTGGCCAGAAAACAGACAATAGTACTTATTTAACACAGTTGCAAAAGGATGTACAATACTTAGATGCCTTTGATAACAGAGGTATGAGATGACTGGTTGCCAGATGAGCCCAATAGTACAGAATTGAAAAAAGCCAAATAAAATGGCTAGTAACAGAAAACATAAAAGAAGTGATACATAATGTTGGAACTGATTCCAAAGTATCAGTCAAAGTGGAATGAGAAGAAATAGTAAGTAAGATATCTGATAATTTATTTTTATAAATAAGGCTGCAGCTAAGCCAACCTAGCTAACTGACTTTACTTAAGTTAGTTTGACATAAGTATACTGATACGGTGGTTGTGCTGTTTCTAGTTGATTTTCTTGATCATATTTTTATATGCATATGCTTTTTAGCATTGTCTGTTTGCTGTCATAATTTACAGGGATTTTTATGCTGTTCTGTATTAGTGCTACATTTATTTTTGCTATTTAGAGTGTATAGTCTGACAAAACTTTGATGCTTTCTTTTTTACTGCTCATTATATATGTAGAGCTTGGTGATTATTTGAGTGTGTATACGAGTACTTACATATCTAAACTTACCTAGGAAGCTAGAGTGGCTTCACAAACATTTCCTTTATTGATATCTGCTTCACAGTATTCTGCATTTAGTATTAGTAAGCAGAAAACTACAGTTGCTGTTTATTTTGTACAAAAACAGCAGAAACACAGCATTTGTTACACATTTTAGTCAATATCTTACCTAATTACAGTTCTAATTGGTATTAGTTAGTAAAAACATATCTGCTATCAGTAAGGAGAAACATACAGTTTGTTTATTTGGTATCTGCTATTTGAAAAGCAGAAACAATGTTTGTTACCTAACTATAGTTTCAATTGGTATTAGTTAGCAGAAACATACCTGCTATTAGTAAGGAGAAACTTAGTTTGTTTATTTGGTATCTGAAAAGCAGAAAGAGTGTTTGTTGCAAACTTTAACCTGCATCACACCTAACTACAGTGCTAACTGGTTTTGTAAGCAGAAACATACAGTTGTTGTTTGTTTATTTGTTATTTGAAAAGCAGAAACACAACATTTGTTACACATTCTAACCAGTATCTTACCTAACTAAGGTGCTACTTTAACCTATTAGACTTAGTATGTTGTTAAATGTGTCTATTATGAGCTGCCTAGACACAGTTTCCTATTCTTTGTGATTCTTTACTCTTCCCAGGATGTTTATCTATGTACCTACTTACTGTACCATTTCTTGTATCCACTCTCTGTCTTCTAATAATCCTTCCATCAGTCTCTGACTAATATCCTCTACTCTCTCCTAGTTTGTCTCCATTTCTTCTAGAACTGTACGATTCACTTTCTGCTCACACTCTGTCTTTTTTTTCTCTTTGCAGTTTGCTCAGGCCATCCACAAGCCTTGGGAGTGTGCCCCCCCCCCATATGGTTCTGAAGCAAACTTTCAGCAAAAGCTCAAATCAGCCCTGGGAAATCTCAACTTTTATACACAAGCCTTCCTTTACAATGAATAATTAGGTGAATGTCATTGAATTGTTTTTAACAGTTTTCTCTTACTTTGTGACTATAATTATGAGGTGAGAATAGAGCTGCATAGAGCTCCATTCAGCTTCCAACTTGGAGAGCTTTAATCAAGTCAGCCACTAGGTAGCAACATAATCTACTAATTGTATAAGATCCTTATTCCCTCTTTATGCAAACAGGTGAGCTCCAGAGTCTAAGATTAAAACTATTCCAAAACAAAACTTTAGCTCAGTCCCAATTCCCTTAGCTCTACTCATACTTAAAGAACTTGCTAGCAACATTTGTTTTCTGTAAGCTTAAAAGCTCTAACATAGTGCATTGTCTTACTTAAATTCCCTGGCTCCTGATTTTTTTTTTCTTTTCTTTTTGGACACCCTCCTGCTGGGCTTGCTCTGCCCACTCCATTCGCCCTTTGGGCTCACTCTGTTTCCCTACCCTGCCCCCATATCCCACCCACTCCCCAGTGCTTTTTACTCTTGTGCACTAGGCTGATACTGTCTCACTCTATCCATTCAATTAGACACACTTCCTGTAATCCTGTTTCCTCCTCCTACACCTATAACATGCTTGTGCTTCACTTATCACTTCTTACTAGACTCATATTACTATCTCACCTCACTACTTATCACCACAACACATTCCAGGCACCCACTTTTCATCACACCACAAATCCATCTCACCATACTACTCCATGTACATATATCACCATCTCTCCTATACTTGTCAATATTACTAGCCTCCAATATTTTCCACTTAAAATAATACCTACTAAAATAGTCACTATAACCCTCAGTTATTCAACAATGAACTTATCAACCGATTGCAATTACTTACCAACATTGCCTCTAGGCTACTGCTTAGTGGTGACATCCATCCAAACCCTGGACCACTCTTAGATAACACCAACCCTCCTAGTCACTATAGTCTCAGCACCCCTACACATCCAATCCTAAATAGAAGAAATCAGACCTATTGCTAATGAACATTAATATTAGAATTATAGCCAGCAAATTAGACATCCTCCATGCCACTCTAGCCACATACTCTCCAGACATGGTAATAATCACTGAAGCATGGCTAAAAACCAAGAAAAAAGATAATGAAATACCCCCAGTTACTCAATACTATGGGTGGATAGACTCAACAAAAGAGGAGGTGGAGTTGCTATCCTCTTTAAAGACCATCTCACTTTCCTTAACTGCAAAACCCCACAACTTGACAGTGCAGAAATCATCTGTATCACACTAACTATAAATTCAAGAAAAACACTTAATATAATTGGCTGCTATATCCCACCTCGAAATAATGCCCCAGTTATAGAATATCTGTTGCACTGGTCAAGCAGTACCCTTAGTCAGGAGACATTCATACTGGGTGATTTTAATTTAGACTGCTTTGCATGTGATACAGATCACCCCATCCATCACATAAACTTGCATGGTTTTACACAAACTATTCAAGAAACTACCTGCATAGATAAAGCTAGTAAAAAACAATCAACCTTGGATTGGATATTACTAAATAACTCCTCTCACTCATTCCAATCAGGTTGCCCTCCTGATGGTCTGAGCGATCACCTACCCACATTTCTTATACGACAACACATATTCCCACCAAAACCTACTATGTTTAAACAACTCAGAAAAAAACATAACTTTAATCTTGACAACTTCTTAGCTGACCTACAAAGGTGCAATTGAACTCCACTCAAATACCTAGACTTAGATGATGCAGTGAACCACTTTAATAAATCCTTTTTAGATATATTAAATGTACATGCCCCTGTTAGAACCATCAGAGTAAAATCAAACTATGTCCCCTGGCTAAGCAGATATACTAGGGCCCTTTTGAAAACTAGAGATAAAGTTTTGGAACTATGGTGTAAGACTAACACAGTAGTTTCTAAACAACAGTATCAAGAACTTAAAATTAAGGCGAAAAAACCCAAATAAAACAGGATAAAATAAATTTCTATCATAACATTCAAAACACATACCACAAAAACCCTTAAAAACTCTGACTGGCTATAAACTCAGTCCTTCACCCAGGAAAATCTACTACACCAACCTCAAACATCCACAACTATTCCAATTGCATAGCTACCATTTTTAACAAACATTTTGCTGAATCTATAATTGCCTTTTCCAAGCAGCAAACCCCTACTCCTGATACCAAACCAGACAAGTCTACTACCAGGAATGCCTCATTCTCTTTCTCCCCAGTTCCTACAACCACTATAAAACAACTACTCCAGAAACGAAAACCTACTACACTTGCTATAGATAACCTACCCAGTGAATACCTCAAAATTGCAGCTGAATCTATAGCCTTCCCAGTATCAATCCTTATAAATAGATCGAGTCTCGAAAACAAGGTCCCTCAACTGTGGAACATTTCCCATGTAATCCCATTTCATAAAGGGGGACCTTTCACAGAAGTGACAAACTATTGGCCAATTACTATTCTTTCACCTCTTTCTAAGCTATTCAAAAGGTGTATTAATCTCCAGGTCATGAAATTCTTACTAACAAATAACCTTCTCTCAAACACTCAGCATGGGTTTTGCCCATCACATAGTACCACTACAGCTCTCTTATCCTTCCCTAATACCATAAACCATCACAGGAATAACAACAGCTTTGTATCTGCCATCTTTATAGACCTATCAAAAGCTTTTGATATGGTCTCCCATTCCAAACTAACAGATGCACTAACTGAATTATCCTTATCACCATTTGCCACAGCATGGTTTCATAACTATTTATTTGGCTGTCAACAATCTGTTCTATGTCAAAGCAACCTATCTACATGCCTTCCTTTATCCACTGGTGTCCCCCAAGGATCTATCTTGGGCCCTCTCCTTTTCTCGCTCTTTACTAATAATCTATACCCAGCTACTCCACATGGTTCTATAATACAGTATGCAGATGATTCAACACTTATCTGTGCTGCCACTTCTCTATCAGCTCTTTATTCTCAAACACAGGAATCTTTCACTTCTGTTGAAACATGGTTAGCCAATGTCCATCTAATCCTGAACCCAAACAAAACTAAATGATTACTCTTCCAACCTAACAAGATATCTCATGCCCGCCATTTAACATAATAGACAAACACAACACTGTCATCTCCCAGACAACCCATACAAAGCTTCTTGGAATGGAAATAGACAATAACCTAATATTTGACTTGCATGTCTCCCTAACAATAGAAAAATTCCATAAGAAACTTGGAAGCCTATATAGGTACAAAAGGTTCCCTGACCACAATGACCAAAATTACATTAGCACAAACCCATCTTCTCTCCACTCTACTATATGCCTCTCCAATTCTAACTTATCTAAGCTAGACGCATGTTATAATAAAATAGCTAAGTTTGCATTTCATTGCCCATATAGAATACATCACTGTACATCTTTAAGGATACTAGACTGGCTTGAGCTTCCCAACATTATTCTTTACAACCAGCTCTCTCTAACTCACACAATTGTAACACAACCAACCAGAACCCCTGCACTACAAAATCTCATCCTTCTTTACAGTTCCAGCAGACCACTTCACTCTAACAATAAGAACTTACTCACCATCTCCAAGGCCAACAACACTGCAGGAGAATCTTTATTTTCCAACTATATATCTCGTATATGGAACTCCCTTCCTAAATGCATTCTCTCAATCTCATCCACTAACCACTTTAAGCCATTACTTAAAGCTTATCTAAAAAATAAGTGGCTATGTTCCTGTACTAACCCCTCATGAATGCTCTGATACATCACAGTATACCCCAACCATATCTAACTTCTTCCCCAGTGTTTAATCCTTTATTCCTACCAACCTGTCTTAACCTTATATCTTGGCTTAAGTCATACTTTACAAATAGCACTAGCTATGTTCAAAGCCTGGGTTTTGTTGTCAAACAAAACAATGTAACAAATTTGTATTTTCTTATGCATACTACATTTTGTTTACTTTATACTTTATGAATTACTATAATTTGTGCATTAAAATTTATTGTTACTCATGGAGCTTTTCTCCCCAGGCCTCCACTGAAAAAGGACCTATGTCCAATTCGGACTTTCCCAGTAAACAAATGTTAAATAAATAAATAAATAAAATAAATTTTAGTGACTTTATTTTGAATTGAAACTACTGTTTTTTTTTCCCTGATAGCAAAAGAGAAACCCAGACTAGTTTATAGTTTTTTCTTGCTACTGAGACAACATTCTAGTGTATTATCACCTAGTTAGCTCTACTGAGATGTTACTTACTGTTTTCCATTGTTAGAAATAAGGCATTTTAACCTGGTTTAGAGGACTGCTACTCTTAGCCCAATGTTACCACAATGTGCACTGTACAGATGCAGGTGTCTTGCCCTAAACTTCTACTCACATTTCTTTCTCCCAAACCTTGTCAGAACTACTAGTGGAACTTACTAGGGCACGCAGCTGCTGTAGCTGTGTGTCAAAATGCAGTTTGCAGCTGGATTACTGTCTAATCCTCCAAGCAACCCATAGCTTATTGATACTGCTCAAAAATGCACAGTTGCCATCTTAGCCAGTAAGTGAGCAAAGACCATTCAAAGATGTGAGCCACAGCCATTCCATGAAGCTAATCTTCTTTATTTCACTCTAATAATTAATAGCTCAGAATACTCTTCACTTCTTAAGTCATTACTTTTAGTTACGTATAACTGTTCTGTGTTAGTGAATCCTTCCATAAGATAACCCAGTTTGTTGCATCCATCCAAATACTAGCCCCATACAGCTGAATATAGTTTATTCTGTGCAGTTGTAACTAAATTCATTGAATCACTGGACAAAAATGAATGGTCATTCCATGTGTTTCCCTTCTGCTATCAGCCAGTTAGTACTTGGAATCCTCAGACAATTTGTTAACTGCATTATTCTCAGAGGTAACAAAAATAATTATGTCTGTGAAATATTTAACTAATCTGTAGACTTTCCTCTCAAAAAAATAATAACATGGGCTGTGTGCAGTATACACTTTTACCAAAAATATAAACAAAATCGCATTAAAATGTTTTACCGTGAGGCTGTAAAATCATTACCACAGCCTAGATCTAGAAAGACTAGGTCTCGTTATAAATCCAATACCTTACCTCCTTCATACATACCTACAGGAAAAAGTCGCCAATAATTAAATTACTTTAACTCTTTTACTCCAAACCACTGCACTAATTAAAATGTTTTAGTGATAGGTGACTGTATAAATAGGCACACAGATTCTCCTCTAAGTAGGTTGGACAAGGCAATGATGAGCTCTCTTTCAGGTGGCAGGATCTTTGACATCATAAAGGCTCTACAGATCCTTTCACCTGACAAATATATCTATGAGTTGGTAGTGGTCTATGTGGGAGCGAATAACTTGGGGCTCAAAACACTTGAGGATCATGCAGAGAGACATATTGGAACTCTCCATGCATGGGAGAAGTTCAAACAAGACACTGGTCTAGATTGAAATCTTGCCTTTTCCAAGAATGATACCTAGGTACAAAGAAAAGACTATTACTTTCAAGAAATGATTAAATAGTTAGTGCCATTCCTGAGAGAGCCAATATGTGCTAGCATGCGACAAGATGATCAAAAGTCCAACTTAATTCATAAAAGATGCTTCTCATTCAAAGGCTTCCGTATACTGGCTAAAGCATCTGTTGCTGCCATAATGACTTTTTAGGCCATCTAATGGACATTTCTGTGTAACAAACATATCAAACCCAAGTTGGCTACGCTTGATGCCAGAAGTCTCAGCAACAGTTTACCTGACCATAAGTCTCTCCTACATTTGAAATACATCTATAGTTGGCTAATTACTGAGACATGGTTTAAATGCAAAGAATATGGTAAACATTTGAAATATTGGAATCACTAGGAGGAGTCCCAAAATATAGAAACTGAATGACCAAAAATAGCTATTTCTCAGAATATTCCCTTTCCATGAGGTATGCTGATCTTGGACTTTGGGCTGGATTCACGAAACCTCCGTGTAAGAGTTAATATGTCTTACACGGAGGCTGCAGTCTAACGGTATGATGTTAGCATGCCATGCATATTCATGAAGACATGCAGAATCATACCCTAGGCTAACACGGTCCATGTAGAAAAGTAGGGGGTGTGTCCGAATGCTGAGTTCTGCAAAGGAACACGCCCCCAGAAGAGTCAGAGTCCTGAAAGTAAACACCCACGAGCGAGTCCGCGGAAATGTCAAGGAACACAACACCACACATGACCCCAAAGACTATAAACCCAACTGTAATGTAAAATGTAAAAATAGCAGTTTAATTTTTTTTTTTTTATAATTTCCAAAATGTTTGCCCATAGTTGCGCTCGTTTGCACGGGTATGCCCTCCGCTCAGCCACAGTTAGCAAACATTGAAAAGCATATAAGATCTAAATATGCAAATTAAGCCAAGTAGCAATAGCGTAGCGGTAGAGACGTTGGCCAAAGAGGAGGTAGTCACGGTTTGAGCCCCCATAACATCATTCACCATTTTTATTTAAATAGGCATGAAGCAATCCCAATATATATATATATATATATATATATATATATATATATATATATATAAAACTATAATTTAAGTAAAATTTAATAAAATGGGCCATGTTTTTCTGAAGAAATCCGAAATAATAAAATATTAAAAAAAGGATCATAATTGCCCATAGCTGAGCAAGGCTTTAACAAGCGTAATATGAGTGCCCGCAGGTGAGCAGCGGTTTAACAGGTTTAATATAAGTGCCTGGAGTTGAGCAATGCTTTAACACTCTTAAAATGAGTGCCCGTAGCTGAGCAATGCTTCACCCAGTGTAATATGAGTGCTCATAGCCAAATAACGTGTCACCCAGCGTAAGCCATTTGCGCGGAGCTGCGCACCGTGCCAACCAGCTTACCATCTGGCAACGTTGGGCAAGCTGTATCAAAGCAGCCTTTACACAGACACACCTCCTAGCTGTCTAGACAGTAGTAAAATAAAAAAAGCAATGGCCAGGCTCAAACCCAGGAAACTGTGCACCATAGTCAAAGTACTGAACCACTAAGCCATGACAGTTGTACTGAGGAATGCAGTATTAGCATATATATAGGAATGAATGTAAATAGAAGCATGACAAAGCAGGTTTTTTAAGCTGATAAATATCCAAAATTGCCAATCACGGATAAGTGCGGGAAAACCAGCATATATAAGCCCCAAAGGTGGGAATACACAGCATAACTGATTGTGGTACTCATTTGCAGTCAGGATGGCAGGTGCAGGAGAGGAAAGTCACTTTAGAGCACAGAGGTGGGGTGTTGAGGAGTCAAAATATATGGTTTGGCACCTAGTCCATGATCATGAAGCACAACTCATGCAGGGCCAGGTTCACTGGGGTGCATACAAGGCAGAGGCGTGGAATCGGTTGGCACATGATCTCACCAGTGCCTTAGGCATTTTGAGGACTGGTGAACAGGTCCGTCACCACCATGCGGACCTGAAGCGATGGAAGGAGGATCAACTGAACCGTTGGATCCAGGAGTCCCGCCAAATGCCCAACGCCCCACTACTGAGTAAGTATCCATGTAATTAAGTATGTAAGAAATGCTATCCTAGCCTATAGTATGGAGAGGTATGTTCCAATATTACTTCATTTATATTACAGCTGCAGGTGTTCGTTCCGCGAATTGGCGAGCCTATGCCGATAGGTTGCTGAGGTTGTGCCACCAGGCAGGTTAGTAATTATTTAGCTGGTATTGTTATAGAATATAAGTGTTACAGATTGTAAAAGAGTTCAGTGTTGTAACCCAGTAATAAAGGTCAAATAAGCCTAGAAGAAAGATTCTGCTAGTATTGTAAGATTAGATAAGTGATGCAGCCTGGAAAACAGTGTAATGCAAGCCAGTAATAAAGATTAAACAAGTCTCAAATAGAGTTTCCACCTGTATTGTAATATCAGATTACTGCTGCAGCCAGAAAATGAGTGGTAATCAATCAACAAAGGATAGACAAGTGTCAAATACATCCTTGTGAATTCTGCCATATGAAATAATTGAGTCAGCTGGAAATTATTGTTGTAAACCAGTAATAAATGTTAATAAAGCCTAGAATTAAGTACCATTCTGAAATGTAAATATAAAATAATTGAGAGAGTGTGAGATAGACAGTTTGAAGCTACCAAGAAAGCAGTAATAAGTCTGGAATAAAGGTATACTGCAGTCATTACATAATGAAATGAATGAAACAGCCACAACCAAACAATAATGTGTGAAATAAAATGCAGAACATGGAATGTGTCCGTCCCACAAATTGGATATGTTGTTGTACCCTTGCATTATGGAAATAGTATGGTTGTATGAAATGCTGAACATCCACAGTTGTCTAGACCCATATAAATCAAATGTAGCAGGATGCTGTACCTGAACACAGCCAGATATGAACATATATGAGTAAAAATGGAATGTATATTAATGTAGCAGTAACATCCCCATCACCAACATTCCTAAAGTTACATACAGGAAACTGTACTAATACATGTAGGGGATATATATCTGCATCTACTAGGAATGTACAGTATATGTATAGGTAGTTTTAGTTGTTAATGTAATATTTATTCACCTTACCCTATTGTCACAAATGATGCCATTCCACACCAAACCAGGTATGTGTATTCACAATTAATTCCCATGGACATTTGTCCTGTTGGTTCATACATATCTGCATGTACGTTGATGCATGTGCCCTGTTCACATATCTGAACCTGATGGCCTGTTGCCACCAATCAACCCTGCATGATGTTGGAATGTGCACTGTTGTTCTAAATATGCATATGTTATGCTTGCTGCTCAATGTTCGGAATTCATGGGTGTTTGGTCAATGGGAATACTGATGCATGCTGTTACAACTAATTTTGAATGGTGTTGTTTGTTACTAACCCACAATGCCATAAAATACTGCTAAACATAGGACAACAGGGAAGGCGGGTTCCAGCGGACCCATCTCTCCCACCTCAGCTGGCAAGTGCACCTGGCATCAGTGCCCAGGCTGGGACCTCCTCCGGTGGCCCTGTGCCACCTTCGGGTGGAAGCGCTGCAGAGGATGGGGCTCACCCCCCCTCTGCAAGCGTGGCCGGAGGAGTGCCTCTACTCACCCTCCATAGGGTCCGGTCTGTGGTACGTAGTGAGATCAGGCGGTCTGTGACTGATCCCCTACACCAGCTTGAGGCAAGGGTGGCACAACTCACGGGTGTGCCTGCCCGTTCTATCCAGCCCCCAGTACAGCCCCGGCCTGGACTGTGAAGGCGCAGTGGTAACTGCCTATGGGTGGGGACTTCAGTTCCACTGTTGCCATCTGTGGGCTCATGGGCTCACGATATCCAAACATCCGTCCCTGTCATTTGTGTTTACCCCCCACATGTGTCATACTCTGCCCCTGTATGCGTCTTGTTTGTCTTGTCTGTTAACCTCCCCAACCTACCTCTATACCTACTTCCTGTACCTCACATTCCACTCTCACCTGAAAAAAAAATAAAAAAAGGCACTCTGTTCCCACAAAAAAATTACGCCCCATACATAGCTGCCCAATTCGCACACATGTCCACTGGACATGTAAACTGATAATTCTAATTGGCAGTACAACATATTTTGTTGTCCTCACCCCTCTCTCAGGGGTGGAAGGTTTCAAATTTCACACAAAATTTCACACATATGCACAGCTGTTGCTAATAAAGAAATGGGCAGCTATGGGCCTTCCCTACATCCTTCCTGCACATCCTGAGCTTGTTTTCCTATTGTCCTACCCTCTTTGTGCTCCCTTTTTCACCACTTTCCTATTTCCCCATTTTCTTTTCTTTAAAAGAAATTAGCGCGTGTGTTAACGGGGAGTAAACACTTTTAAGCAGTAGTCAGCAGGTGTGTGCTTGTGTGCGCTTAGCTAAGCGAGTGTGCGCTCAGCTAAGCGGGTGTGCGCATGTGTAAGCACCACGCAAACCAGTGCAAACCCACTTACAACTGATTAAAAGTGCCTTAGTCACTCTGTATGCCAAGGCATGTAGTCTGTTCATCAGCAAAATAAAATTCCCCTGTCAGTCTCGAACTCAGGACCTTGGAAACAGTAGTCTGCATGAATTACCACTGAGGCATGACAGATATACAAGAGCTTGGTGCTGAAAGAAATATATCATGAAATAGAAGGACTGAATGTAAAGGGAATATACGAAGGCCATTACACAAAGCTTGTTCCCTCTATGTTTACTGGCAATTCCTGTAGAATTGCATTACAGGAGTGTGATAAGAGAAACAGCCATGCTAGGAGGTAATAATGTTAGAGTAGCACCTTACAAACCCCACACAATATCAGAGCACGATAAACACCGCCATATTTGAATAGGTATGAGGCCAGACTTCCCAACTGTGACTGATTTACAGGGATGTCCCTGATTTGCAAAAAATGTTACCTGTGCCCTACTGACTCCCTGTAAAATGTACTAACAGTAGGTAGAAAGGTGGGGAATCCCACGTAATGGTAACTGTCAATAAGTTAAAGTAGACACTACTTGCATGTCAGAAATGGTGTAGTAATACATATGCCCAAAATACTCACAGTCACAACTGCAGAATATCTGAAATATATCATGGGTGTATCCCACTGATATGTACCTTTCCCTGAGGCTGCTCAAATATACCTGAGAGTATCTCAGGCCTGCAAGTGTCAGAAACACACAGGCATATTAGCCTGTCTGCTGTTACACACTCTGCGAATAGCTGTAGAATTACTTCAACAAGCATGCCCTCATGTAGGAGTAAATATCAAAGGATGTAGCCATCTAACAAACTAATGACAGTATAGCAGTTTACAAGCACTGCATGTGCCTGATATTCATAATTGTTAGTACAAAATACAAGGCCCTAGTACTGCTCAGCAGAAAAATAAAATACCCTTGTATGTGACAAACCCCAGACCTTCAGCTCACCAGACTGCATGCAGTGCCACCAAGCCACAGCAAACATATAAGAACTTACTGCTGAAATAAATATATCATGCATTACAAGGAGTGAATGTAAATGGAAAATAGGAAAGCCATAGCAACACATTCCAGTAAAGACAAATATCAGGCCTTCAAGGAGTGAATGTAAAGGGAAAATAGTGAAGCCATAGCAACACATTGCAAGAACTACCGTTGTATACCAGTTAATCCACAACTCCACAGGAAAGTACATACTCCCATGTAAACAGTGTTAGCATTAGCAGGCGTGAGTTAACATACACACTGAGAAGAGTGAACTGGAAAAAGCAACAGTCAGGTTTCAGTACAACATACATTTCAGTGGCTACAACACACCTTAGATATGACAGACATACCAACCTTCTGACTGACACAACAGTGTGCACAGCAAACCAGCATGGTCCCCACCTTGCTAAACTGAAAGGCTTACGCCTACCTAACCTAACATTTTATAGTAGTGTCCTGAAATCACAGTGAGAACTGCAATTACCACACAGCAGGCTGCATGCAATTAGTAAATGCTGGCCACCAATTGGTGCAGAGGCCATCACATGCACATGTGCAGATACCTACAAAAGCAGCCTGTACTGCCACTCCACACATGCAATAATATCATTGCAGCAACTGGAGGGAGAGAGAGAGAGAGAGAGAGAGACAGAGAGACAGAGACTCAAAAAAAAAAAAAGCAAGCCAGCAAGCAAGCCATCCAAGCAGCCAGCCAGCAATCCAAAACAAATCTGTCAGAGACAAAGGTAATGTAAACTACATAATCTAATAATCTACGTACTGTGAACCCTCCATATGTGTTAGCAGTCTGTATCTATATGTATATGAAGATGTGCATAGGGCAAGGGACATACTGCAACTGTTAGTGAAGGCTGGGCATATATATGTAGTTGAAAGTTGCTATGTGCACATATCAATGTAGGTTGTAGTGTGTGGCATTGAAAACAGCATGCAGTGCGGGTATATGTCATTTGGTGGTGAACTTCTGTGGGACTGAGCCAGTGAGGCCTGCTACAGCTATATGGCTTGAGGACAGCATAATGCATTATGCACAACAGTGTGCAATATCAATACAGAATGGTATGTCTATATATCGATATACATATATATGTCTATATATCTACATATCTATATGTATATATATATATATATATATATATATATATATATATATAGACAAAGAGGTCTGTATAGATACATAGAGATATATGGATAGATAGATAGAGAATATGTATATACATATAGATATAATAGACAAATACATATATAGATATAAATTTAGATACATACATGTATACAGATAGATATGAATGTCTATAGATATGTATATATATATATATATATATATATATATATATATATATATATATATATATATAGTTATATATAGTGTGTATATATATATATATATATATATATATATATATATATATATATATATATATATATATATATATATATATATATATATATATATATATATATATATATATTTATATGTATATATATATATATATATATATATATATATATATATATATATATATATATATCTATATAAAGAGAGTGAGAGAGGGGGACATGGGGACAGATGTACTGCAACAGGTGCCTGGTGACCAAGGCATGGACAGAACACCAGTGTTGGTACTGCAGTACCATACCCCATTCCACAACATGTTACCCACTAACTACCACATAGGTGGTTGCCTGCCTACCACTGGAGGTGTCAGAAGAGAACATGGGACACAGGTGAACAATAGCCTTCCCTTTGATATCCACAGTGGCAGACTAGTCTTGTAATTCCTGTACATGGTATGTGTCATCACAAAAGGTGTATCAGCTAGGGAAATGTAAGTCAGTGTACCCCTGTACACCTCACAATGTCCAATGCAGCATGTACCGCCCATGAGGACTACAACAAGTTGAAAGGCCACAGACATACCTAACAAAGACTGATAATGGCCACAAACACATTCCCTATGCAGACTGACTCACAAAACCACAGCTAGAGTGCCTTGCATACTGCCTACATAGAGGTTACCAGTGCTGGACATACAGAGTTATGTCACACCCATACCAGTTGTCCAACCCCCATGGTAACACTTCACAATCTGTCCAGCCTGCATGACCTATGGCCCTAATCCTTGTCACCGCAGTAAAGAGCACATGCTGGAGGTACAGGTTCCTATCCACAAATATGCCATACTCTGGACTAATCCACCCAGCATTAACAAACAAGGCCCCTTATTAGTAGATGTCAAACATACCCCTGATGAATGTTATGTAGATAGGTAATAAGCCGTGTGAGTCACCTCTGTGTAACTGTTTGACAGGAGCAAGTACAATCACATTACATGTGTCCCAAGGGGCAGGGTAGCATAAGGCTATGCTGCTGTAGGCCCAGGGCCAATAGCATAGTACCTACCTATGACACAATGCACACACACATGTACTCAGTGCAATACCAACTATGTGAGGTGGAATGAGTGTGACACTGACTGTGTGCAAGGTCTGTAATGGTGTGATTGCTCAGTGTGACTTTGTGTCTGTCATGGTAGTTTGTGTCCTCGGTGTGAGGCCAGAGAAAGATGTGTCAGTTATTGGGATACAAACATACTAGATTGCCATATGTTGTGCTGTAGTTCCCTGTGTATGACTGCGGTGTAGGTAGGGGTATGGCAGCAAAAACTAGGTTGGATTACCAGTGAAACTGTAAATGTGCATTGCATGCATTGCATGGGATGACAATATTCTCCATCCATTAGCTTGATACATACCCCCAGTGTGAGGTTGTGCATTGCACCTCAAACAGTGTGCCGAGTGCTGGTGTATACTAGTTTGTTGTATGGAGTGTGGCAGGCACTGTCACACAGTTGTGGGCTGAGCACTATGTGGTAATTTACATGTGTATCCCCTGATAGACAGACAGATGCTATATATGGCAGTTCAGTGATATCAGTACAGTAGAGTATTACGTGTGCCATATTACCTGCTCACATATTTTTCTTTACCTTCCAGGGTGATGGTGCATCAGTGCAACCCGTGTTATTCAGCTGCAGAGGATGAGGAGATACACCAGAGCCTGGTGTGGGATTTCTCTACACTGTTTTCCAGGACCAGCCAGAACCAGCAGGAGAGAGCTGCACTGTGGCAAGACCTTGTCTGTCGGGTAAATGACATAGGCATGCATAACCGGACATATGAGCAGGAACGCCATCACTGCAGTGATTTAATTAGAAATGTCTGTCAGCGTGCATCTGATATCCACAGACAACAGCTTGCCACAGGTGGTGGGGTACCTATTCACCCCCCCACCAGAGTGGAGGAGCTCCTCCTAAGTGTTGTGGCTCCAGGCCAACAACAACATCCACAGACATGTGTCATGATGGAGGTCGGAGCCACCCAGCATGTGGACATGGAGTGTGCAGGTAACATGCCATATCTGTAGTTGATTGTTCTCTGCACTGGTAGTTTATGCATGTGTGAGATGTGTACTGTGCGTGTAGTTGTTATCCTGCCTATTCTTGTGCAAGATTGATATTCTGAATATCATCACTACACCTATGAAAGCCAACTATTGTACTACTGTACTGTATCATACTCACAGTATCAATGGCACAGTTGTGGCCACTGACAATAACTCTCTTATTTGTGCAGGTCCCTCTGGAGTAACAGCAAGGCAGCCAATCCATGCTGCTGAGTGTGTAATAACAATACTATTAATACTACTAATAATATTAATACTAATAATACCCTCAAACGGTATTGTGTATGTGTTGGATTGCAGGTGTGTGTGTGTGTTTGTATCTGCTGTACTGAGGAGTGTGCATGTGTGCCCGTGTGCATGTGTGCATGTGTGCCCATGTGCATGTGTGCATGTGTGCCCATGTGCATGTGTGCATGTGTACCCATGTGCATGTGTGCATGTGTGCATGTGTGCCCATGTGCATGTGTGCCCATGTGCACGTGTGCATGTGTGCCCATGTGCATGTGTGCATGTGTACATGTGTGCCCATGTGCACAACCAAAAGCTGTTTGCTGAATTTCCTGTTTGCACTTAATTTTAAATCGTTTTTTTCTTAAAACTTGCATATTTTCTGTCCTTGACCTAGCACTCTTGTGTGGGGTCATTTACTGCACTTTTATAGCTTGATATTACTTGTGAACCTCTGCTATCTCTGTAAAAAACAAAAACAAAAAAAAAATCTTGCTTTTTTCCCACTTTTCTGAGAGAGAAAAAAGTTCAGTTACAGGCTTGCTGTTCCTGAACTGTTTGAAAGTTTCTGTGAGGCCATTTTTGCTTGGGCTGAAGGAGGGTCTCTGTGTTCATCAGTGGCAGTGACTAACATTGAGCAGCTTCCCTGCCCCCCGTCGAGGTGGTTACAGACTTGAAACTGTAGTTTTATTGGCCACTAGGGGTCATTTCCATAACTCTTTCATTTGTCCTCAGAGGAGTGGTTTAAGGCAGTAACTTGTAGTTTATTGGCCATTTTGGGTCATTTCCTGTCTTTTCCAGCCCCCTGCTATAAAGCATGCTTTAGCGCCGCGAAGCGATTTAGCCGATTTAGCGGAGTTGCTACCGTTGCACTAAGGGCAGCGCCGGTTAAGCAGGTTTAAACTATTCGGGCTACCTAAAGTCCACTCTTCAAATTTTCCCTTAAAACTACCTTCCTCGAACTATACTACTGATCTAATCAGCGTATCCTATAATTAAAAGATCATCTCTACTTGACTCCAAGTAGACTATTCTCTATCTGTTAAACGTAGCACTTGCTCCTACAGTACTTATTACCTTGATACGGCACTCTTGTCATAGATAGTACCCCAAAGGCAACCCCCATTTCTCGTCACCCACGTCCCGGAATCTTTTTAAAGTTTTTTGTCTATTCCTTCTAGCATGTCGAGGGATCAGTTGCTAGTGTCCTCTCCTGCTCAGCTGGTGAACCTGGGAATATTGAGGCAATGTTACAATTGCCTCATGTACACAGACAACCCTCTCCTCCTCCCACAAAACACAAATACATGCGAGAGATGCAACTATACGGCCAAACTGGGCTGAGCTCTCAACATAGGACTGGCAAGACCAGTCAGGAGGAGAAGGTTACCACACACACTATAGACCCAGTCTCACATAGTACCATTACAACCTCAAATCATACACATAAACACACAAAGACATACTGGAGGCTCTGATCAAAATCTACCAAAACAGCAGAGGCCACCAAAGCAGACACCCAAACAACCACCACCTCAGAACACAACACCTGCAACACATAGACCTCACAGTCAGAGTGTCAAACAGTCACAGCCCTTAAGTCCAAACACAATGCCAGACACACTAGTCATTGGTGACTCCATAGTCAGACACACTGGCGTCCCTCACCAGACTGAGTAAGGAGAAGGTCACAGTAAGCTGCCTGTCAGGCGCTAGAATCCGCACATAACGCAAGCACTCAGGTCTCTCAACAGCAGGTACAAATATGACTCAGTCATTGTCCACGCTGGTGTAAACGACCTGAGGCACCTCCTTGGACTACATGAAAAGAGACATTGAGGAGCTCTCTGATTATGTAGCCCAGGCAGGTATGACCCTGACCTTGAGCAGTATCCTACCTTCACCAAGAATGATGCCACAATACAGAGATAAGATGATCAGCTTTAACAATTGGCTTAAACACTGGTGTCATTCAAAGGGGATCCAGTGTCTGTCTGCCTGGGATGACATGCGGGACAAGCCACGCTGCTTCAAGGGCGGCTTGCACCTGTCACCCTGGGATTCGGATATTGGCAAAAGGCTCTTGCCACCCCCATAATGCGTTTTTAGGCAAGGCTCAAATTCTAAACCTACCACCCTAGAACACAAAAAGGAAAAACTAAGGGTAATGCTGCTCAATGCCAGAAGTCTAAATCTCAAAATGCACGCACTCGAGGCCCTTCTCAGTATGGAGAACATCGATGTCTGTGCTGTGACAGAAACCTGGTTCAAGACTCCTGAGAGCACCCCAGCGCTATCAGGTTTTACCTCATATCATGCGTCGGCCCCAAAAATCCGGACAATACCAAGAAAGGAGGGGTATCCATATTCATCAAGGACACCCACACCTCAAGACTGGTGGCACGCACAATGCATCGAGACCATCCAGGTGCAATTAACCATAGGCAAGACTGCTCTGCAAATTGTAGCATGTTACAGGCCACCCTCACAAACTCAGGAACCTCACATGGCCTTCCTGAAAACACTAGAGGGATAAATGTATCACCAAACACCATCATACTAGGTGACTTCAATTACCCTAATATAGACTGGGAACACTACTCAAGCCCAAACACCCTAGCCCAAAAGTTCCTGGAATTCATAAACTCAAATGCCATGGAACAACTAGTCACCATCCCCACAAGAGGAGATAACATACTTGATCTCATCATCACGAACATGGGAGCACAATGTTCAACACTGAGGTGTACCCTCACTGGTGAGATCAGACCACAAACTAATCTCGCTGGAGGTCCTCATCCCACCCCACCTGAAATAAAAAAGACCACAGTAAAGAACTTCTCAAAGCCGACTTCACACTTCTAAAGACTAGTGTGGTCTCCTTTAAGGCCCCGAGCGGTGGAAAACAGTACTCAAGCGCTGAATCACTTACAAATGCCTTCTACCAGCACCTGCAGGACTGCATGGATAAGGCAATCCCAAGCAAAACAAAGACTCTTTGTACCAAAGGCAAGCGTCCAGTCTGGTGGACCCCAGCCATAACAAACTCTACAACAAAAGGAGGAAGCTACTACAAGATAGAGCAAAATCCTTAAAAGGTAAGACACCCTTGATCACTATAAGTAAAAAACTAAGAGCTCTCATAAAATCATCCAAAGCAAATTTCGAGAGAAAAATAGCTAAAGACTCAAAAGACAATCATAAGGCCTTCTTTAGCTATGTTAGAAACCTGGGAGGAACCTCCCAGATATGCTCAGAGCTAGTTCAAAATGATGTGAAGATTACTGATCCTACAGACATTGCCAACATACTGGCTGACAGGTTCAGTGCAAACTTCTCCCCCCCCCCGCGAAAAGGAGAGATATCTATACCAAACGATTGCAGCCCCCCAAACATCGCGAGCGCCCAAGTGAGAACTGCTCTCTCCAAAGCAAAAACACAGCATCCATGGGACCTGATGGTGTCCCGGCTGTGTGCTCCATGAACTCAATGAGGAATTAAACCCACAGCTAGGACAGCTGTTTAATCAAAGTCTTACCTCTGGATACGTACCCAGGGAGTGGCGCACTGCAACTGTGGTACCACTTCACAAAGGCGGTGCCTCCACCGACCCTGGAAACTACCGGCCCATTAGCTTGACAAGCCTTATCTGCAAAGCCATGGAGAGGATCATAATGGACCTCATAAATAAAGACATAGGAATTTGCAGACTTTGGATCCAACCCAGTTTGGCTTTGTCAAGGCAGATCATGCCTTTTAAACTTGGTTGACTTTTTGAAACAGTCACCAAAGCCATTGATGAGAGAAAGGCAGTCCATACAGCCTACCTCGATCTGGCTAAGGCCTTCGATACAATACCCCACTCGGGTATCATTGAAAAACTCATCAGCTTAAATGTCAACCCATACATCACAAGATGGGTTGCAAACTGGCTGATTGACAGAACCCACAGGGTCAGAATTGCTGGCGCCATGTCAGACTCAAAGCCTGTCACAAGTGGTGTCCCACAGGGCTCAGTCCTGGGCCCACTCTTGTTTGGCATCTACTTTTCAGTACAAGCAAACACAGGAGGGTTATGGCTGACAAAGTTTGCAGATGACTGCAAACTGGGCGCCATAGTAGAAAACACATCTGACACAGATATCCTTCAGAAGGGTTTCACAGAAACGGATAACTGGTGCCAGAGCCACGGCCTAAAGTTAAATGCCAAAAAATGCATAGTCATACCCTTCGGGAAAAACAAGGTTACCTAGCTACCAAATAGGTGGCAATCCACTGAGCACAGAAGAAGTTATCAGGGACCTGGGGACCCAGGTTGATAGTAGTCTGTCATTCGACACCCATGTAGCTAAAGTAGTTAGTAAGACCTTCTACATTGCCCACCTTATCATGAAGGTATTCTCATCTAGATCAAGGGAGGTCATAGTCTCCTTTACTCATCACTCATCAGACCAATGATTGAGTACAATGCCCCATTCGGAATGTATCTGACCCGACACTTGCAGCAGCTGGAGAGGCCACAAAGTTCCTCACCAAAAGGATAAAGGGTCTCAAAAATCTGTCCTATGCTGCCCGACTGAAAGAACTCCAGCTCTATTCAGTCGCCACCGCTGCTCAGAGGTGACCTTTGCCTAACATACAAGGCCATGTCAAACCCAGATTTGATGAATATGCTTCACCTCAAAAATCTAGATCCATCAGAGCCACAAGGGCGGAGACTTAAACCTTGACACGGCTATTAATAGGGCGTGCTGGAGGATAGATTCATCACCCAAAGACTCCCTATGCTGTGGAACAAAATCCCGGTACATGTGAGGCAGAGCACCTCGCTGGCCTTGTTCAAGAGAAATCTTGACCAATGGATGGGAGATTGCAGATATACCCCAGGGATTACCTCAGTGTCACTGCTCGACAGAGGCACAGCAAAATAATGGGTATAGTTCCCCATACTAAAGGGGTGGCGTAAGCCACAAAACGATGGGCTAGGCTTGTAAATGCCCTCGGGCAGATAGCCTAGTATGAACCTATGAACCTATGAACCTATGTGTGCCCGTGTCAATGTGTGCCCATGTGCATGTATGCATGTGTGCCCATGTGCATGTGTGCATGTGTGCCCGTGTGCATGTGTGCTCATGTGCATGTGTGCATGTGTGCATGTGTGCCCATGTGCATGTGCGCCCATGTGCATGTGTGCATGTGTGCCCATGTGCATGTGTGCCTGTGTGCATGAGTGGTAACACTGTGTACACATTGTAAACTGTGTTTCCTGTCTTCCTCTCACAGGTTCTGGTGTTGCTCTGTTGGCGTGCAGCAGGAAACCTGAAGCCACTGCTGGGGATATTGATAATGATGATACATGTGTAATGGCACAGGGAGGTGTGACAGGGTCTGTTGTTGGTCAGCCAATCGACAGTACACAGCAGTCAACCCCATCAATGCGCACAGTCATCCTGCCGATACATCCATTGTCACCAATGTCCTTAGCTGAGGGACAGCATACAGTGGGCATTGACCAGGGTAATGTGGTATCAGTGGCACATGCATCCCCTCACAGCAGCCATGGCCAGAGTCCTGACATGGTACCACACAGGCAGATGTCCAGGGGTTCTCGTGGGAGCATCCATGGTCATACTGCCCCTGTCAGACATGCCCACAGAGGTCTTTCAACCTCAGCTACGTTCCAGGCTGTAATGCAGGCACAGGCACATATGGAACAGTACACCAGACAGGGTCTGAGGGAGCTGAGAGCACATCGCACTGCTATGAATGACACTATGCGTGACATTGCGGCTGCCATCCGTACTGTCGGCGAGATCATTGATAGATGTTGGGGGGACACATTAGATCTGTTCCACAACTACATGTCCATGAGCCAGGGCAATGCAGGATGGTTGAGGCATCGATGTGGACGTATGCCAGCAATATCATCAGCTGGCAGTCGTCGCAGACAACAACAAACCCGCAGCCGCTCCCATAGTGCCAGTACCAGCCCCAGCAATGCTGGGTCTGTGCTGTCATCAGACCGTCCTAGAAGACCACATGCACGTGGCTCTGGACAGTCCCAGCAGGGACATGTGTCCAGTCAACAACCCACTGCTTCTGATGACAGTACCCAGTCTGGGTTAGTACCTGATGCTGTCTGTAGCACCCCTGCCAGGCACAGGTACTGTGTCTGTGGTCAGAGACAGTGATCTGTATGACCTGGCAGGTGCAGTCTGTGGCTGTCCACAAACACCCATATATGGCAGCCATGTGGTGGAACTGTATGCATGCATACACACAGGCATAATGCTAACACCTAGGGCTAACACATACACACACACACCGCATCAACATTGCCCCATGTTGTACTGTTGTCCCTCACTAACACACACACACATACATGTCGATTGGATGTGTCAATGGCAGACTCTGGCAAACCAAGTACACACCCTATGCATATGATAAAACTGTGCCACCTCCTGCAATCTGTAACATTGATGCAGGAACAGGATAGCATGGTGCTGATGCACAGGGTGACTACATAGCACTGTAGTAATATTATCATGTTGTTAACAGTACAGTGTAATGATATCATTGTGGGTATATCCCAGCATGCCTGATGCATTAACACTATGATTGTCATTGTAGTTTTTTATACACCAGTGTTAATTCCAAAAGTGTAATGTCTGCACATGTGCCACATGGCAGTTGTGTGTACCTGTGCCTGCATGTGTTGTGGAGTGGACAGTACATGTGTGATGTTTGCAGCACACAGTTGCAGATGTACATTTGTGAACAAGGTGGAGTTGCATTCTCTGCATGTAGATGTGTAGTGCACACATGGCAAGGGTGACATGCACCATGTGACACAGTAGTCATAAATTGTAGTTCATATTGGTGGCCACTTTGTGTTGTACTACACATATGTCTTACCTGGGGTCACATGTATGTATGACATGGTTTGACAGTATGCTGTGGGTCATAAGGTTTACCAATGTCAATGGTTTGCATTCTGGTGGTAAGGCTCAAAACACAAACCCACCTACATAGGTATCACAAGGGATAAGAAACTAGAAGTAATGATACTCAATGCCAGACATCTAAACCGCAAGATGCATGCAGTGCAAACCCTACTCAGCATGGAGAATGTTATCTGTGCAGTAACAGAAACCTGTTTCAAGGCTCCCAAGAGCACCCTAGCACTACCAGGTTACACCTCATACCATGCTTTACAGCCCTAAAACATGTAACAAACTATGAAAGAAGGGTGAGTATCAATAATTGTCAAGGATACCCACACCCCCAGGTTGGTGCCACAGCATGAAGCATCACAGACTATCCACATGCAACTAACAGTGGGTAAAACTGCCTTCCAGTTTATAGCCTGCTACAGACCACCCTCCTAAACCCAGGAACCCCACTTGGCCTACTTAAGAACACATGAATATATGAAGGTCTCTACAAACAACATTATATTGGGCAACTTCATCTACCCACACATAGACTGGGAGCATTACTGTAGCTCCAACACCCTAGGCCAAAGGTTCCTAGAATTCATAAACTCAAATGCTATGGAACAACTTGTTACCACTCCCACAAGAGGGGAAAACATACTGCACCTGATCATCACCAACATGGGGACTCTATGCTCCAGACCAGAAGTGTATCCCTCACTGGTAACATCAGACCATAGAGTAATCCCACTGGATATTCACATACCAACCCCAGCCCCTGCCCAGAAAACCACAATGAAAAAGTTGTCTAAAGCAAATTCCACACACCTCAAAACCAAGACAGAGGTGGAATCCTTCAAAGCCCCCGGGCCTGTGGAAAATACGGCCCAGACTGCTGAATCCTTTATAAACGCATTCTATGAACATCTTCATGAATGCACAAATCATGCAATTCCAAATATAACCAAGACCCAATCCTCCAAAGACAGGCATCCTTTCTGGTGGACCCCAGCCACATAAGAGAAAACAATAGAAGGAGGAAGCTACTACATGATCGAGCAATATCCCACAAAGGGAAGGCATCTGTGATCGGTATTTGGAAAAAATACGGGCACTCATAAAATCATCTAAGGTCAGCTTCAAGAGGAAAATTGCACAAGACACTAAGGATAATCACAAGGCTTTCTTTAGTTATGTTAGGAATCTGGGTGGGAATTCCCAGATATGCTCAGAAGTAGTCCTAAATGACAAAGAATACACCTAACCCACATACATTGCCAACATCATTGCTGACAGCTTCAGCACAAACTTCTCACCCCCCTCCCCACCATAAGCGCAAATATATATCCCAGCAGAGTGATGCACCCCTGACATCTCAGATGCTCAGTCACCCTCCCCAAAGCAAAAACACAGCATCAATGGGAGCAGACAGTGTCCCAGGCTGCATCCTACATGGACTCCAAGAAGAACTAAACACAAACATAAAACTACTGTTCAATCCCAGCCTTACTACAGGATATGTACCCAAGGAGTGGCGTACAGCAACAGTAGTCCCTCTCCACAAAGGTGGTGCCTCAATGGATCCTGTAAACTATCGCCCCATATGCCTGACTAGCTTGGTCTGCAAAGCTATGGAAAGGATCATCATGGACCTCATAAATAAAGATATTGGCGACCTACAGACACTGGATCCTACCCAGTTCGGCTTTGTTGAGGGCACATCCTGCCTCTTAAACCTGGTCGATGTCTTTGAAACAGTCACCAAGGTCAGTGACGAGGGGAAGGTGGTCAACACAGCCTACCTGGACCTCGCAAAAGCCTTCGATACAATACCCCACTCGGGCATTATAGAGATGCTCACCAGCATAACTATAAACCCCTATGTCACTAGATGGGTTGCAAACTGGCTCATGGACAGAACACATATGGTCAGAATTGCTGTAGCCATGTCACACTCCAAACCGGTTACAAGTGGCGTCCCACAGAGGTCAGTCCTGGGACCTCTCTTGTTTGGTATATATTTCTCGGAGGTACAGGCCAACACAAAATGACTGTGGCTGAGCAGGTTCGCAGATGACTGCAAACTGGGCGCCATAATCAACTCACCAGCCAACAGAAGCATCCTACAAAATGGCCTCATAGAAACAGACAACTGGTGCCAGAGCCATGGCCTCAAGCTAAATGCCAAAACGTGTATAGTCATCCCCTTTGGCAAAAACAAAGTGCCCACAAATTAACACATAGGTGGTAAGACATTAACTACTGTAGACATGATTAGGGACCTGGGGACCCGAGTTGATAGCAAACTCTCATTTGACAACCACATGGTTGTAGTGGTTAGACAGACAGTTTCTATAGGCCACCTAATCATGAAGGGATTCACAGCTAGATCAGAGGAGGTCATTGTGCCTCTTTAGTCATCCCTCATCAGGCCCATAATTGAGTACAATGCCCCTTTTGTGGTGTACCTTATCAGACACCTGACCTGCAGCAACTGGAAAGTCCCCAAAAGTACCTCATCAAGGGGATCAAAGGGCTTGAACAGATGCCTGACATATAAAACCATGTCCAACCTGGAATTAATGGACATGCTGCACCTCAGAAAATCCAAATTTCATGGAGCTATGCGCCAGTGACACTTGGACCTCAGCACTTAAATAAATAGGACATGCTGGAGGGACAGATTCATAACCCAGAGGCTCCATTCACTCTGGAATAAAATCACAGTCCAGGTTAGGCAGAGTCCCTTAATGACTCTCTGCAAGAGGAATGTTGCTGAGTGGATGGGAGATTGTAGGTTTACCCCGGGTATAACTTCTGTGTCACTGTTACACAGAGGCAGAGTATACTAACCTGGAAAAAGGGCATAGCAAAATTCATTTAAAATGGGTGGCGAAAGCCAAACACAGTCTAGCTAGGCTTATAACTGCCCTAGGGCAGATAGCCTAGTATGAACCTATGAACCTATTACATGATGTATCCTCAACTGATACACAGATGTAGGAAACCCAGTGTCAGTGATATCCCTGCATTACTACACTATGCCAGTAGCCATTCTTACTGAGCCCCACACATCCCTGGGAAGAATACTGTTTGGCATATAGCAGTCTCACGTACATGCCAACACACTAGGGATATGTTCATCCATGACTGGAAATGCATACAGTGGCCTACAATGCATTCTGCACATGACACACATGACCACCACGAGGGTATCATACAGACAGATACCTGTTGTCCAAGCCATGCTCTATTACTGTAACGCAATTGTAACTTTGTCATCAGCATGTACTTAACATAATATTCCAACAGTACCATGTAGGTGGCAGCACCCATCATGTAGAACGGGTAATGGTGTGCACATATGGACAAGTTTTTTCTTGTCTATCCTGTGATATTCACATTTCCAAAGGTATCGTGCAGTCCCTTGGTGTATCGCCTCAGCAAGAAGGTGTCTTTATGCATATCAGCAACAGTTGCCATACACCTACACTGGATGTCCATTACTCACAGACATTGCTGTATTATAACATGTGTGACATATACTCCAGACATGAACCCTCACCCACATTAATATATCACAGCTTTCATGAGTGTGTGTCACCCAGTTGGCCTAGGACACAGATCACTGCAGTAGCCTGCATTGTCAACAACATACATGTATGGCATACAGTCTGGGAATCTGCAGCACATGCTGGCAAAGGTAACAACTGTATTCATATGAGGCAGGCTTCACACATAGGAACTATTGAAGGTCACAGGTACATATCTGTATGTGGCACACACATACCTGATGTGTACATTGAAATTATTGTTATAATTATATGTCATACAATAATAAAAGCAAAACCCACCACACATTGACAAACTGTGTGACAAACACACATGGCATTTGTAGGATTCAAACCCCCTACCTAACTATGTTATGACACTTAAGAGACAGAGATGCATTAGCGCAGTGTGCTATTCGCATTACTGGGTGGTTTCCCTTCTCCTGCTGTATTTATAGGGTGCTGACATCATCAGTCTTTACAAAGAGGAATGAACATCATGTAGTGTGTTATTCCAGTTGTCAAAAGGGCCATTTCCTTCAAAGAGAATTGCACACATGCACATTAGCACAGTGTGCTATTCGCATTACTGGGTGGTTTCCCTTCTCATGCTGTATTTTTAGGGTGCTGACATCATCAGTCTTTACAAAGAGGAATGAACATCATGTAGTGTGTTATTTCAGTTGTCAAAAGGGCCATTTCCTTCAAAGAGAATTGCTCACATGCACACCCAGAATTGCACACATGCACATTAGCACAGTGCGCTATTCGCATTACTGGGTGGTTTCCCTTCTCCTGCTGTATTTATAGGGTGCTGACATCATCAGTCTTTACAAAGAGGAATGAACATCATGTAGTGTGTTATTCCAGTTGTCAAAAGGGCCATTTCCTTCAAAGAGAATTGCACACATGCACATTAGCACAGCGCGCTATTCGCATTACTGGGTGGTTTCCCTTCTCCGGCTGTATTTATAGGGTGCTGACATCATCAGTTTTTACAAAGAGGAATGAACATCATGTAGTGTGTTATTTCAGTTGTCAAAAGGGCCAGTTCCTTCAAAGAGAATTGCACACCCCTTGCCCCCCCACACACACACTGAGCATTTGCAGGATCCAAACCCCTACCTAACTATGTTATGACACTTGAGAGAGATGCATTAGCAGAGCACGCTATTCGTATTACTGAGTGGTTGTCCTTCTCCTGCTGTATTTATAGGGTGCAGAAATCAGTTTTTACAAAGAGGTATGTACATCTATTCCTATCACTTAGTATGGGGGATAACAATATATATGCATTAACAGACGCCTAGTTCAGGGTCATATATGCACATCGGCACTGCCAGGTTATGTTTTATACCATGCTTCGTGACCACAGGACTTGTAACACACAACACAACTAAGGGGTGTATCCATATACATCACAGATACACACACCTCTGGGTTGTTACCACTGCACTAAGCATGACAGGCCATACATATACAACTACCATTGTGCAGAAGTGCCTTTTGGTTTGGTGTGTAGTTCAGACCACCCCTCCCCCCCATATCCAGGAACCACACTTGGCTTCGCTGGGAACAGTGTAGGATATGAAGGTGTTCACATATGCCATTACAGTGGTTAACTTCAGGTACAGGAATATTGACTGGGGGAACTACTCAGGCCTCAACAACATCACCCTATAGCCACTACAATTTGTGAATCCATGTGCTATGGCAGAAACAGTCACCACAGCCACAAGGGGGAATACATATTGGACCTGATCATCAACAACATGGGGACTCTATGTTCCACACCAGAGGTAGACCACCATTGTTAAGATCTGACCATAACCAACTTTGCCTGGACGTCCATATCCCATCCCCACCCCCAGGCAAGGGAATCACTGCAAACAATGTATTTCTCAAAATCAGACTTTGCACTTGTGAAGACAGGGATGGAATACTTCAAAGGCCCCGTGCTGGGGGATTATACAGCCCAATCTGCAGGATCCTTTACAAATGCATTCTATGAGCACCTGCAGGTTTGCATTGATCATGCTATCCCAAATAAAACCAAGACTCCTCCACAACAAGAAACCTGTCTGGTTGACACCAGCCATATATAAGCTGTACAACAGAAGGAGGGAGCTAATATATAACAGAGCAATATCCCACAGAAGGAGGACATCTCTGAACAGTATTGGCAAGACACTTCAATCCCTCAAAATCATCCCTTGCAAGTTTTGACAGTGAAATTGCCCAGACACTACAGATAAGTCTCCCCTCAGTCTGGAATTGAGTCCCAATTAATGTTAGACATAGCCCCTCACCAACCCTCTTCCAGCAAACTCCAGCCACATGGATGTGACATTACAAATTCAACCCCTGGGATCTCCACTGTGTCCCTGCTTGATGGAGGCACAGCAAACTAGCCTTAAACGGTGCCTTCTGTGACATACTTTACAGAGGCACAGTAGGCTACTGTACTGGGGAGGCAGGCGCCAAATACACTCTGGCTAGGCTTATGTATTCCCTAGGGCAAACAGCCTAGTATCGACCTCTGCACCCATATGTTTATGTTTGGGATGCACAATATTTGTTGCTGATAAACTGTTTGCAGGTCTTTATTGTCATAGCATTCCCTGTTTCTATGAACAACTTGTGTATCTGTGGAAGATGTTTGATCATGGCAGGGTTCCAGTATATTACTTATGTCTCTGTTGTCATTTAACTGTGTGCACTGGGCAGATTGCTGTATTGTGGGAGGTTCCTGGCTTAAAACATACAAATGCCAGATACGTGTGGCCGACTGCTATACTGAGACATGGCCTAAGTGTGTGAGCATGCCCAGTTCAGGCTTTCCATGGTTTGTTGCATGACATATGTCTCATTTATCAAGTGTGTGAGCATGCCCAGTGTGACCTTTCCATATGTTGAGATCTGAGGTCCACTACATTTGTGGTTGTGTGTGAACTTGAACAATATTTGACATTTATAGTGTATGTGTTGGAAGTCGTGTTGTGTTCTTACTGCCCAACTGCTTTGTGTCTGAACCCAACAGGGATTATGCTGTGCCTGCAGGGTTTCCATGGCATAGTTTGCATACACTTGTCAACATTCTTTCATACTGACCAAGCACTGTAATGTTGTCATAGTGTAGTGGTTCAGTCCTTTCACCCTCGTGCACAGTATCGTGGGTTTGAGTCCCATTACTGCTTTAAATATTCATACTCAGCACACCAGACTGGTTAAGGGCCAGTTGGGCAAATATGAGCATGTTGCATTTTGTTCAGCTATGGCCTACTTAAACCAGGCTTGTCCAACATTACTAGTGTATTCTGCAACTTGGGTGGACATTGACAAACACTAGGCTATGTGCCCTAGGGCATTTATAATCCTAGTCAGAGTGTATTTGTCCTTCAACACACATTTTAACTGGAGTTTGCCATGACATTTTTCAAGGTTAGTATACTGTGCCTCTGTCTAACTGTGACATAAAAGTGATACCCAGGGTAAACATACAATCTCCCATCCACTCATCAAGATTCCTCTTGAAGAGAGTCAATGAGGGACTCTCTGGCTAACCTGGACTGGGAGTTTACCCAAGAGTGGAGGGAGCTTCTGGGTTATGGATCTATCACTCCAGCATGTCCTATTTATTTCAGTGCTGAGGTTCAGGTCTCTCATTTGCATAGCTCAATGGGATTCAGATTTTACAAGGTGCAGCATGTGCATTGATTCCAGGATGGACATAGCTTTATACATCAGGCACAGATCGTCTCTGGGCAGGCAGTATGCCACTGTGTGGAGCTGCAGTTTGTTTAATCAGGCAGCACATGGCATCTGTTAGAGCCCTTTGATCCTCCTGGTGAGGTACTTTTGGGGTCTTTCTGGTTGCTGGAGGTGTCTGCTAAGGTACATCCCACAAGGGGCATTGTATTCAATTGTGAGCCTGATGAAGGATGACTGAAGAGGCACGTCGACCTCCCCTGATCTAGATGTGAATACCTTCATGATTAGGTGGGTATATAAAATGTTTTTCTGACCACTATGGCCATGTGGTTGTCAAATGCGAGATTTCTATCAACTTGTGTCCCCAGGTCTCTTATTACTTCTTCTGTACTTAATGGGTTACCACCTATGTGGTAATTGGTGGGCACTTACTTTTTGCCAAAGGGGATGACTATACACTTTTTTGTGTTTAGCTTGATGACATGGCTCTGGCACCAGTTGTCTGTTTCTATGAGGCCCTTTTGTAGGATGCTTGTGTCAGCTGGAGGGTCAGATATGGGGCCCAGTTTGTAGTCATCTGCAAACTTGTTCAGACACAGTCCTTCCATGTTGGCCTGTACCTCCGAGAAATATATACCAAACAAGGGAGGTCCCAGGACCGAGCCTTGTGGGATGCCAGTTGTAGCTGGTTTGGAGTCTGACATGGCTCCAGCATTTCTGAACATGTCGGTCCTGTCCTTGAGCCAGTTTGCAACCCATCTAGTGACATAGTGGTTTATATTTAAGCTGGTGAGCTTATCTATAATGACCAAGTGGGGTATTGTATGGAAGGCATTTGCAAGGTCCAGGTAGGCTGTGTGGACCACCTTCCCCTCATCAATGGCCTTGGTGACTGTTTCAAATGACTCAATCAGGTTTAAGGGGCAGGATCTGCCCTTAAGAAAGCCACACTGGGTAGGGTCCAGTGTCTGTAGGTCCCCAATATCTTTATTTCTGAGGTCCATGATGATCCTTTCCATAGCTTTGCAGACCAAGCTAGTCAGGAGGATTCTGGGGGAATAGTTTGCAGTATCCATTCAGGCACCACCTTTGGGGAGAGGGACCACTGTTGCTGTATACTGCTCTTTGGGTACATATCCTGTGGTAAGGCTGAGATTGAGCAGTAGTTTTATTTGGTGTTCAATTCTTCTTGGAGTTCATGTTGGACACACCCCGGGACAATATCTGGTCCCATTGATGCTGTGTGTTTTGCTTTGGAGACGCTGGCTGTTACCTGAGCATCTGTGATGTCAGGGGGTCAGCACTCTGCTGGGATAGATATTTGGCCTTTTGGTGGGGGGGTTTGCACTGAACCTGTCAGGTCGAATGTTGGCAATGTCTGTGGGTTTGGTGTATTGTTTGTCATTTTGCACTAATTCTGAGCATATCTGGGAATTCCCACCCAGGTTCCTACCATCAGTAAAGAAAGCCTTGTGATTATCCTTAGTGTCCTGTATAATTTTTATCTCATAGCTGGCCTTAGAGGATTTTATGTGTGGCCATAGTTTTTTGTCATAATACTGATCAGAGATGCCTTCCCTTTTTGGGTTTTGCTCTATTATGTAGTAGCTTCCTCCTTCTCTTACATGGTTTGTTAATGGCTGGGGTCCACCAGACAGGATGCCTGCCTTTGGAGGATTGGGTCGTGGTTTTATTTGGGATTGCATAATCCATGCATTCCTGAAGGTGTTCATAGAATGCATTTATAAAGGGTTCTGAGGTCTGGGCCATATTTTCCACAGGCACAAGGGCTTTAATGGATTCCACCTCAGTTTGGAGGAGTGCAAAATTTGCTTTACACATGTTTTCACTGTGGTTTTCTGGCCAGGGACTGGGGTCAGGATGTGAATATCCAGTGAGATTACTCTATGGTCTGATCTTACCAGTGAGGGATACACTTCTGGTCTTGGGCATAGAGTCCCCATGTTGGTGATTATCAGGTCCAGTATGTTTACCCCTCTTGTGGGAGTGGTATCAAGTTGTTCCATAGCATTTCGATTTATGAATTCTAGGAACCTTTGGGCTAGGGTGTTGGAGCTAGAGTAATGCTCCCAGTCTATGTTTGGGTAGTTGCAGTCACCCAATATAATGTTGTTTGGAGAGACCTTCATATTTTCATGTGTTCTCAAGTAGGCCAAGTTGGGTTCCTGGGTTTAGGAGGGTGGTCTGTAGCAGGCTATGAACTGGGAGGCAGTTTTAGCCACTGTTACTTGCACATGGATAGTCTGTGCTGCTTCATGCTGTGGCACCAACCTGGGGGTGTGGGTATCCTTGACAATTATTGATACTCACCCTCCTTTCTTAGTTAGTTCCATGTTTTGTGGCTGTAAAGCATGGTATGAGGTGTAACCTGGTAGTGCTAGGGTGCTTTTGGGAGCCTTGAATCAGGTTTCTGTTACTGCACAGATATCAACATTCTCCATGCTGAGGAGAGTTTGGACTGCATGCATCTTGCAGTTTAGACTTCTGGCATTGGGTAGCATTACTTCTAGTTTATTATCCCTTGTGATACCTATGGAGGTGGGTTTGTGTTTTGAGCCTTACCTATTCAAGGTACTATGGGGGTGACAACAGCCTTTGCCAGTATCCAAAAGGCCAGGGGTGATAGGTGCAAGCCATCCCTAGCAGAGCATCTTGTCTTGTTGAGCATGTCATCCCAGGCTGACAGGCATTGGATCCCCTTTGACTAACAACAATACTTAAGCCAATTGTTGTAATTGATCATCTTGTCTTCATATTGTGGCATCATGCTTGGTGAGGGTAGGATGTTACTCAGAGTCATCAAGTTTGCATATACTACATGGTGTTACATTGCTTAACACATGGCAATCATGCCTCAGGTGGTGCTGCAGGGCTGCCTATGTTGGATGCACATACTACACTCCCTGTACATGTTTGGAAGTAGGTTGTGTCAACTTAGGCATCCCTTTTACTATATGTGTGAGTCAGAGAGAGGTATCATTTCCAGGGTTCCTACTGAGCCAGTGTATGTGCTATGCGTTGCCTCTTTGCCAAGGCCAATGCATACTGGGCATGCCTCCTTCTGCCTGCTGGGGAAGGTTCAGGTTGTTCCTCCTCCGAGTCACGCTCTGCCTGTGATGGCCTTGGCACTGGTTGGGGGCTGTTTGGCCCAGGCCTATGCTGGTCCTGCTGCTGCTTTTTTCACAGGATCATATTATGTAGCATAGCACATACCATGACAATTTAGGTACATGTAGTTGGTGAGTATTGCAAGGCTCCACCAGATGTGTCTAGGCACCAGAACCATGACTTGAGCAACCCAAACACACGCTCAATTACATTTCGTGTTTGTGCGTGTGCCTCATTATGGCGTTCTTGTTCAGGTGTGTGTGCATTTCTGATGGGTGTCATCAGCCACGGCTCCAGTGCCTAGCCAGCATCCCCCACTAAGTGACCATGTGGGATATCCCCATTGGCAAATGTCTTGTACAGCTGTGTCAGATGCCAGATATGGGAATCATAGTAGCTTCTAGGGCAGCCAGCACACACATTCATTATTATGCCCTGGGCATCACACATGACCTGGCAGTTGATGGAGGGGAAGCCCTTTCAGTTAATGTAGGCCCTATCCCGCTCACCGGCTGGTGCTTTGATGCATATATGGGTGCAGTCTATTGCACCCACTACCTCAGGGTATTCTGCTATTTGCTGGAAGAGATGCATATTGCTGGCCAATACCTCATGGGAATTGGGGAAATATACATGATCACCGACATGTGCTGACATGACATCCAGGAACTGGTGCAGTACCCTGGATGCTTATGCCTGTGATATCCCCATCATATCACCAGTTGGTCTCTGAAAGGTACCTGTTGCTAGTATTCTTAGGCCAACACATACCTTGGTTTCCACTGGGATGGGTTCCCTCTGTTGGTTCTGTGTGTGAGGCGTGGCCTGCACAGCTCAACAATTTGCTGCAGGAGGTCTCTGTCCACTCTATAGTGCTCCACTATCTCCAGCTCATGTAACCCCTGGTAGGTGACCCTGGGCCTGTACACTCTTCTCTGTCTCCTCACTGTGGGTTGTCCGGCAGCATTTGCATTGTCACCACCCTCAGCATATTGTATATGTCGCCTTATAACAGCAATGGCAGCCCCTAGCATTTTTTGTCTGAGTGAAGCTTTTTCAGTTTTCACTTCTAGTAGCTTACTCCAGTGTTGCAGTGTCTCTTGAGAGAAACAAACTGCACTGTTGTTTACAGAGTTTTAAGTGCTGGGCTGGGCTAGTGTTCTGCCTATGTAATTGCCAGATTTCGGTTGTTTTCACCTGCTAGCTCTACTTGTATTACCTGGTAGCTTCCTGCATGTGTTGTGCTTCCTTTTTCCTTCTGTTTCCTTGGGTGGAGCGACGCGCATACAAGCGCAAACATGCTCACGGCAGCTCACATGCACGCACACATGCTTAGACAGACTAAAACTTGCTTATTCGGGTTAAAACGCATGCACACTGGTGCAAACTGGCTTACAGGTCTTTACACAGTCTTATACATGCTTACTCCAGCTTAAACGCGCGCACTCATGCTTCCACGCACGCACTTTGTCTTACTCGGGTTTACACGTGCACACACGCGCGCATGCCCGCTCAGCAAGAAACTTTTGTGTTATCCACAGTATACACCTTCCATTTCTTGGATTTCCCTGGCCTACCTGTTGATACACCTCTTTCCATGATATCTAACTGACACCTAACACATGCCACTGTCCTCCAATGAGCTTCACTACTTTCATACATACCCCCCTGGTGATGTCACCTATCTCCTACTCTGTTCCTCCTCATATCCTACTCCTACACTCCACTGACAGTGCTCATTTGCTATGTAAAAGTGTGATTCGCTATCCTAATTTTCATTTACATAGGATTGCCTACTAATGCTTGGTTACATGTCTTAGACTGGGCTTCTCCCCTTAGCAACCCCTACTAGGTGGCCATGTTGTCTTCAGCCTGCTATTCCCTTACATTGTAATTTGACAATTGTCATAAATTCCCTGTTTGTGGCTCTTATTGCCTTATTTTATGATTTTTTAGCGTACCCCGTTTGCGCGACACTGCACTACGCTTAAACATGGGAAATCGGCAAAAAAAAAATTTATTTTAATTTTGCATCGAGAAAACTTTCCAATGGCCATATATTTGGCCATTGGCATGCTTCCTCAACCATATGCAACCTTTATTTGGAGCTGACAAGGCTCCATTGTGCTATTTGCAGAACGATACTCAGTTGTCAACTGAGTACATTTCTGCAGCTAACACGTCTCCTACTCGGACAGGTTTCTGCTTCCTGGATCGCAAATTTACCTCATTTGCATGCTTTTCAGCTGCAAGTGAGGTAATTTGTATATCACAGCCCTCTCCGTGTAGGAGACGTGTTAGGAGCTCTCTTACACGCCCCTACAGGCTGTTCGTGGATCGCTCGTCGGACATGATGGCTGCATGGAGTCTTACTCTACTCTAAGACTCCGTGCAAGCCATCGTGAATCCAGCTCTTAGTATATATAAATTTGGAGGTGTGATAGGGAGGCTTCCCCTCACATTGAGGGGTTCAGGAAGACTTTCTCCCTGCATAAAAAAATTTAAAGGAGAAGAGTAATCTATTACTTCTGCTCTTTTTCTGGGTTTTCTGTCCTTTTTTTAAGTGCTGATATTTCAGTTGGGAGCCAAAGAAGACACTTCCTCCATGCACAGATTTTGTACCTGCCATGCCTTCAGACCTGATTGCAATTGCAGTGCTGTCTTCATATTTTTTAAGGAGCATATCACCCCCTGGTAGATTCACAGACACTCACAAATGGAACTTGTAGAATTCTAGATGACCCTAAATACAGTGAACTATTACCTTATAACCTGTCACAACACCTTCCCTAGCCACATTTAATCATGTAAAATTCCCAAATGTACACAATGAACTCATATAAACTAGAACCCCATTATAGAGGGAGACTTCAACTACACCTCAATAAACTAAAGCTCCTTCACTTCCAATATAGGGTATGCCCAGAAGTAAATAGACTTAATAAAGAAAAAAAAAACCTGGACCCAGAAGAAAACATATCATTCTTGATCCTGTCCTTACAAATATAATATATCTATGCACTACCTTATGGCATCTCATTCCCTGGTTAAGAAGGGGTGTAAACTATTCACTTTAATCTTCAATTCTACAAAGCCTCTGCAGCTAGTATCTTGGAATTGAAGGATTTCAAATGTAATACTTCATTATAAAATTTGATTAGGTTTTCAAAATTCACTCATGGTAACATCATCTCCAATGATGACTCAGCAAATAGTTTCATAAAAGAATGTAATCGCCCTTAAGTTAAATGTCCAGAGCAGTCAGCCCCAGCCAGATCAACAAATAATGGAAAACACACAAACAAACCTCTTTGCTGGTTCTTTAACACGGATAAACTTTACAATAAAGGAAAAATCTCCTTAAATTATACAGCCAGTCCAAAAACCCTCATATCATGAATAGTATCCAAAATATTACTAAGAACCTGAAAAATAACATTAGGGCTACAAAGGCATCCCATGAACATGCTTTAGTATTGGAAGCTGATAAAAATTATAAATCCTTCTTCAGCAATGCTAAGAAACCAAGGAATGGCACCAAACATTGTTCTGACCTTATTCAACATATCACCATGTGTTAGGACCCAATAAATATTGTCAATATACCAGAAATTGAATTCAGTTCTAATTTTACCCCAGAGACTTCTTTCCAAACTGCACATATCATGAATCTGTTAAACCTCATATTATCATAAATGCATATGTACAGAAAGTGCTTTATAAGACCACTACTTCTTTCATTGCACCATCAATAGAGTTGGTTGTTTAATAAACACTGTTAACTCATTGAATTGCATCTTGGTATAATTCCAGTTAACACCCACAGCTCCTTATGGTGTCCAGATCGTTTTTATGTCTGGCTTATTTAATTAAGTAATTGGTGCAGTAGTGTAGTCACCTCACAGTAAGACGTTGTCCTGTTCGATTCTCAGCTAGAGCGTCTTCTGTGTGGAGACATGCATGAATGGGCGTACCTTTGTTGTGCGTCAGGGGTGGCAACTCGGCAAGTAACAATCAACTGCCAATCATTAGCGGACCGGAGTTCTGCAGTGGCGACCCCTAACCAGAAAAACCCAAAAGACAAACAACAACAGCAACAACAACAACCAGCTAATAATAGGTAGCATTAGAAAGGGCAAGAACTAATTCATAAAATGACACTAAGATTGTTAATCTAGCATGTCCTACATTAAAAGATAAATTAATCAGTTTGCCAGTTATTCATATTTGCATATATGTGTTCATATTATAATAACCGAGAAACCTACATGCCATTGAGGGAAACTGTGTGAAGTGCCGTAATGGGAGACAGGAAAATTCATTGACAATGTTTACTCATATCACACTATACTGGATATATAGCTATTTTCTGTTAGTAATTAAGAAAATGAGTAATATTTCTACAAGTATTTAATACTTCAAAAATCAAATAAATTACACCCTATTCCATGGAATCAGTTGAAACATTAGATGTTATTGAAGAAAACTGGCATTGATAGTTGCACATCTTGAGTGATATTCCGTATTATTTTTATTACAAATTAGTTAAGCAAGTATTGTCATATTCCTGTAAATATTTCAATAGCATGCACTCAGAGATAAATTATTTGCTGTTATGTGAAAGCTTATGTCTGTTTAACAAAAGTGTTCTAACAGTATATGTCTAGGTTTTACATTTTCCAAGATATAACAATTTGTTTGTGAAAGTTTAGCAAAAATATAATCCCTGGATTGTATGTATTATAGTATTTCATAGCATTTATGGAAAGAGTATGAATGCCCTGACAATTATCACTATAAAGATTACTTCTCCCTAATAACATTGCTATTTGTACAGTTTTAGTAGCTTATATTGTTCACAAAATATATATCTTTGTGTATCTTATGCTTTTTAAGTTGATTGAGTTAAGTATACCCTAACAGTCACTCCTCAAACTGTTGAACTTAAATTTAGCTACAAATTTCTGTCTAAAGTTTAGCATACCATTGTGGCAAAGCCATTACAAAAGGGAGGCCCATCAGTTGACCCCAGAAATTGGATATCCATCAGCCTAACAAGTCTTATCTGCAAAGTATTAGAGAATATTCTAAGTGACCTTATAAACTATATCAAAAATCTCATTAGACTGGATCTGCAACAGTTTGACTTTGTAAAGAAAAGATCGTACTAAACGAATTTAGTTAACTTCTTCAAGAGGGTTGATAATGGTCAGACTGCTTTTGTGGAATATCTTGATTAGGTCAAGGTGTTTAACACATGCTGGCATTGACGTAAGTTTACCACTATAAAAACAAAACTTCTATGTTATAAAGTGTGTGTGGGGGGGGGGGTGGAGGGCAAATTTGCTAAAAGACAGAACCCAGACAGTGCAAGTTCCAGGTGCCTCATCGACTAATATGAAGGTAACCAGTGGTATTCCACAGGCATCAGGCTAGGGACATTGCCTATTTGGAATTTACTTTTCTGAGCTCCAGACCAGAAACAAAGACCTCTGGTTAACTAAGTTTGCAGACAACTGCAAACGGGGAGTTATTGTCAAGTAGCCCTCTGATCCCTTAAGTCTTCAGGAAGAACATAAACATACAAATAACTGACATACTGAAAATGAGTTCAAATTAAATGCAAAAATATGCAAAATTGTTGCATTTGGTAGACAACCCCACCCCAACATAAAGCAGAGATAATACCTCTCTTGAGAATGAAAATGTTGTTAGGGACCTTGGATCATGTGGTTGATAATTCCCTCTCTTTTGATCATCATGTGACAGGAGCAGTTAGAAAATCCTTCTACTTATTGCAGCTAATTGCCAAGGAATATTCAGATCTAAAAAGGTCATTATTCCCTTATCTTCAGCACTCATTATTCCATTTATTTCATACAACACCCCCTTTGGAAAGTGCCTCATTAGACATATCAAACAATAGAAAGACACCAGAGGTTCCTAACTAAGAAGATCACAGGCTTAAAGACCCTGAGCTATCAAGAAACTGAAAGCATTGTCCCTCTATTCAGCTACTTATTGACTTTTGAGGGGATACCTATGTCTTGCCTTCTTTGCCATTAGATATCCAGCAGTCCTAGATCTCCTGTATCACCACAAATTTATTTTTTGTACAAATACCAAAACCAGGGATCTAAATATTCAACAGCAGATAAATAAAATATGATGAAGATACCAACTCATCATTCAACTCCTCCTCCATTATTTGAGCAGACTGACTCTGCAGATTAAGCAATAAGACACACAGTGATCCTTCAGACTACACCTAGATAATAGTATGGGTAGACACAGATTCACCAAGGGTCTTGACTAGCCTACCCTCCCTAGATAAAGGGTGTACAGTCTAAGGATAGATAATGACAAGGCATAAATATGCATGAGACTCTGTTGCTTGAACTTCCTATGAATCCTATTAGTGTAATCATGTAGGCTTAGGAAGCAGATAAGAGAAAGCTTGCAGAAAGAATTTGGCAACAGTAACAGAGTAGTACTGGAAAAAGTCACAGCAAATTTTGCTGAAAGCATTTAAATCTTATTTTTGGAACCTGCTTATATGCAAGACAAAACTAGGATATTTTTGTCTCTAGAAAAATCTACCTTAAACTTTTGAGAGAGGAAAGCCAGTCACAGAAGGATGGGTGCTATAATGGAAGGGAGCACATAAGTAAATATTTCTAGGCACTCCAATAGTGAGGCCATTTTGGTAACACTCATTATTGTCACTGTGAAATCAACAATTTAGCCTCATACTGCTAAAAGCATGAGATAACACGTACTTTGTGTAACACTCCACATTGCAACTCACACTCCCAAAACTAACCGCAATCCAACTAAATCAAGTCAGGCAAAGTACAAGACAATATGAACTAAAGATATCCATCTGTTATATGAATAAAATGTGGACTAAAAGTGAAATAAAATGAGTTTAGACACTAAGCTGGAAAAGTGAGTTTTGAGGTCCATCTTAATATCAGGATAATAATAATAATAATCACATCAAAATTAATAAGAAGATATATGAAAGCAATGATTCTATCTAAATGAAAAAGGCTAAAAGAAATGGACAATGTATAAAAATGTGACTTAAAATACAGGACTGCAGGTTTAATAGGAGAAGCGCAATAAAATGTCTGAAGGAAAATGACTAAACGAAATGGACAATGCATACAAATTTGAATTAATATACAGGACTGCATGTTTAGTAGGAGAAGCACAAAGATTGACTGAGTAGAAAAGTCATAATGGTGGTTAGATGAAGAAAGAAAGAGGCAAAAGAAGTGGAACAAACAACATGAGGATGAAATATCAAGATCTGAATAAATGTTTAAATAAACATAATATCACATCTTATAATATCACATGTCTCACAAAAGAGTTAAAATTGTAGAAGGAGAGCAGTACCAGCGCAGAGACAGATACAGATACAGAAAATTCCCAAAGTGTTAAGGAACCCTTCTAATTATAGTGATGTAAGAAAGTAAATGAGATACTTTTCTGATGAGGGTCAGTGTCCTTCTTCTGTAATGTCACAAGATACTAATGGTAGAAAGGAATAATACAAACTATTGCCTGAAAGCTTTAGTAGCTGTCTCTTTACAGTTATTATATTCAGCATGTAATACAGTACATAAAACCCAAGATCTCTTCCCCATTCCAGAAAACACCTGCCTGATAGGCTTCAGTTTAAGCAGAGAAGGCTTCTCCTCATTGTAATTCCTATAGGCCCCTCACTCAATCTTGTAATGAATAAAATATGCAGGCATAGCCGGCCTTACTCATAGGCCAACTAGGCAGCCACCTATGGTGCTGATTTAGCACTGGTGCTTTTCCAGTACTTATTTGTTTATTTTCTGTAGTAAAGAAATATTTCTCTAAATTATGTTGAATGAATACAGGAAAAACTGAAGAGTAAGACAAACTGTGAGGAAAAGGAAGCAAAAACTAATTTGGATGGTGTAGGTAGACCAGGATGAGGGAACCAGGTGGTATGGGTGTGGCACCAGCTGACCACTGTATGTAGGAATATTAACAAAGTGCACTTTGAAAGGGGAATTATGCCATTCTCATTTACTTGAATCATGCACCCCAGTGTGACTGTATCCTAAGAAGCTATACAGAACCATGTTGTTAAGTATTATCCAGACATCATGGCATAACATTCCTCTGCTAACAGTCATAAAGACAAGACATCTAACCTCATCACCTGTGTGGATGTTTTTCAATTCCTGAAGGGCTATAATTTCTTACTGTATCAAACTGAGTGAAATAGTTAATTATAATTTTCCTGCCTTGTGTCATCATGATCTTTTCTGCATCAGACAATGTTTAGTCAAGGAGAAATACACAGCAAGGCTTCTTTATGCCCCCAATGATCTTTGCAATAGGTAAGAAATTGTTAAATACATTAATCAAGAAAATTGCATTAATTTTACTGATATGGGGTATTAATTAACAAAGCATTATAGGATATTGAGCATGAGACAGGAAATTGTGCAAAGTGGATGTTGAAAGAGCACACAGTTTCAAAGTGAAGTTAGCAGAGACATTTTAGTCTCATCAGCTGAATCCTTTCTTGCATAACATATAATTCTGTTTAATTTTCAGACTTTTACATAGTATTACTGTTAACTATTGTTACCAAACAAGATATTTTGTATATTGCGATCTCTGGGTATCTCGGTTACTTTAGGAGAAATATTGTAATGCCAGTAAGCAGTAACAATTTCAGTTACTTCCTTCAGTAGTTCTGAATCACCAGTTTGCTGTTCTTCAAGGGAAACAATAATGTTGTTGAGACATAATTAAAATATAAAACTTGGTTAGCATGTACAGTGTTTCAAAACGAATAAAAGCAAATAAAGACTCTGACTCCATCAAAATTCTGTCAAATATTCCTGAATAAACCAGACAAGAACTGTCGTATACCTGTAAGTACTAAAACAGGACACAAGGGGGAGATGTGGATCTATCTATTATGGTAACAGACACTAGAGTATAGTTACTGCGTGCAGAAACAAATAAAGCAAATGCCTTTAAAGGAACCTGATATAAAAATATACACTGTGTTTAGATTTGTCTTTTCAGAAGCCACTGATGTAAAACCTTCATTGTAAACTTCTGTAAATGCTACTTAAATAATTTTTACAAGAATACCAAAAAACTTGGGGGTGAGGATATAACACCACATTAACCTTATGCTGAGACCATGTTCTGTTACTACTTTTGATCAGTTTTCTCCCTGTCCATCACATTTTGCACACCTGAATTTAACAATATCCCTGTCTGGCTATTTCTTCAAGTTTTTTCCATCTGCATGAGCATCACAGATTGTGTGTGTGTGTGTGTCTGTGTGTGTGTGTGTGTGTGTGTGTGTGTGTGTGTGTGTGTGTGTGTGTGTGTGTGTGTGTGTGTGTCTATATAGATACATAGATACATACACATATAAATATATATATTTTATATATCTATATATATATATATATAAAACACATTAAATATTTATGTTTTAAACAATGACATAGATGCATGCACACTAACAGAAAATATTACAAACTATAACAATTTTTGTCATTATCTGCATGCATTATATATAAAAATATTGACAAACTGAGGACAATATAGTCAAACAGTCATTCAGATAAAACATTACAACAAGCCCATATGTCCAAGTTGGTGAGAGCTCAGGTAGATGCAGAGGGTCTCATGTTGCTTATAAAAAAGGTAACAGGAAGTTCTTGGGTACCCTGTCCAAATTTCCCCTAGTCTGTATGAATAACACCTCAAGTCATCTCTGAAAAGAGGCCATTGGTCTACCTGGACCAACTTAATCAACAAAGTGTAAATAAATAAATAAATAAAGTGAGGACCCATTGTGAAACACCTATGTAGACAGGACATCAGAACAAGTAAAGCTCATTGTGCTCATTCAAGTAATCAAATGTCGAAAATGCAGACATTGACATGGTGGTACACATGTGCTGAGAAAAAAACTTAAATGCAGGAAAAGTTTTCTTCATAAAAAGACATCAAATCATCATTTTTGCAGGAAGAGTGCACCCTGCATCCTCCACACCCCCTGATAATTATACTCCTAGAATGCATAAACATGGGTAAGGTCATATTCTCCAACCCTGGGCTTAGTCAACCATTTGCAGCTGAGTATACACACTCTTGACAAAATGAAGTCTGTATATATATATATATATATATATATATATATATATATATATATATATATATGGGATCACTACATAATCTTAAAAGTTTGAAATACTGAATTTCAAACTTTCAAGACTATATAGCCAAAACCCCTAATTACTGAAAGACCAGAAGTGCGAATTTCAAAATCTCGATCATCGGGAGTTTGACATTCGTACTTCTGGTGTTGCGGTATGGTGGAAGGTCAGGTAAGTATCTATGTTTAAATGTGTTGGTTAGGGTTTAGGGTGTAAGTGTGTGTTGTGACTGTGATGTGTGTGTGCGAGGGGAATGTTAGTGTGTGGTGGTGTTTCGTGTGTTTGTGCATGTAGTGCGACCTTGGAGTTAGAATATTTAAGTAGGGGGGTGTGGTGGGGTGCAGCCCCCCACATTTGGGTGCAGGGGGTGTGCGCCCCTGCTTGTTTGTAGATTAGGTTTGTGTGTTTGTGTTCTGGGGGACAGTGTGTGTATGTGTATGTGTATGTGTGTGGTGTATGTTGAGTGTAGTTTGCAAAGTTGACCATGTGAAGATAGGTGAATGCTGTAAGCCTAGCCAGATAGAATTTTGTAGATAATTCTGTCATTTGTAAATATTAATATAAGCCACAGGCTTGTTTTCATAAATGGGAAAAAATGGTGTTAAGTGTGGAACTGCAAAAATGTAACAATAGTGCACTCTGCTGTAACAAAGCTAATAAGTCAATTCTTTGATGTCAGGGCTTGGAGCCAATATGTCTGGATGAAAGGATTCTGGCTATTGTCTTGAGACCTGAGTTCATTGTTATAATTTGCATGTATAAATTCTTTTATTGTTCTGGCTTCCTGACCAGCTGCAAGATCAAGTGCTATTAACATCTGAGAATCTGTTAGCCTGTGAACCAGAAAGAAATGATGTAATCTGAAATGAATCAGTGGTACTGTGTTATCAATTTAAGGACAGAAAGAATGAGAGCATTAGAGTATTTGTCTTGAGAACATCCAACTCACCAGATCTCTGCTTGTGTCTAGATGTAAGTAGGATTTTAGAACTGTGTTTTCCCTTAGATATAGCTAGGAAATAGGGAGATTAGACTAGTTTGTTTTTCTGTGATATCAGAACTTTTGCTACTGTGTTATTTTAAGTATTTCTCTGTGATCTCTGAACTCTTGACTAGCAGTGTATAATAAGAAGTCTTGTGTTTTTATTATTATTTATTATCTTTCATCTGGGGCTGTTTTGTGTAGAGATAATTTAAGCTCTAAGAGAACATTGCATGTATATAGTGATACTGTACCAAGTCACTCCAAATAAGTCTTGACTGTTTGACTGAACTTATCATTTGGATAATAATACTGCACAGTAATAATTGGACACCCATCATAGGGGCCTTTGAGTAGCTGATAAATATTAGCTGGGTGGTGGCAGTGATTTCTACCGTATAGACTGGGTAAAAGGGACACAGCTGTAGAACCTGTGTGTCAAAGGAAAAATATACTTTAAAAATTATCAATACATGGTAGGTTCAGGTTAAGGCACTTTAATCTTGCAGCAGGGAGACAAAAACATGCTAATACAGAGTTTGTCTAACTAGAATCAGGAAATGCAAGCATTTTTATACATTTTCGAATAAGACATTGCCTATCAAGCTGAAGTAGTAAATCACAAGTTTCAACATCATCATTCCGTAGTGGTTGTTTTCGTAAATTTCTGCTTGTACTATCAATTTTTGTGAGAAAATTCCTAAGAAAACAATGTTACCATTCAAGGTACTATGGCTAATTTGAGCACAAAGCAAGTATAGATTGCAGTTCATTTCTCCAACAGTTATTTGTTTGTCTTTATCGCTTCCTTCTGCAGCTGTGTGTGTTTTCATACTTTGAACAAAGCTAATTGTTCAAAATCATTACATTATAGAATATGGCATTGTTCATTCATTGCTTCCTGACCTAGCAGATAATCACCTGTTTCTCAAGTACATTTTCAAAAGGTATAAATATGAATTTTGGTGTGCTGGCAGTTACTAGGACAGAGGGCATCTTGCAAGTTTCAGAAAGCACACTGCAGTTTCAAAAGCATCTTTTAGTCTCATATGAAACTAAGCTGTATATAAAATAGTGTATATAAAATAGAATGAAAAAAACGTGTTAACTCATTTAGTTTCTAATTAGCATTAAGCACACACATTAATACATATTTTTCTAACATTTCCCCCCTGTTAATACTTTTTAATTCTATTTTCAAAAGCATAAACAGTTTGCTTCTTCTCCTAACCTCTTCCATTCAGGATTTGCAGTTAAGAGAGTCATTCAGTTTAGACTTATGAAAGTGTTTCACTTTTCAACAACTCTTCAATTTCAATACTTTGATACAAAGTCTCAGAAACTGACATGTCTACAAAATCTTTGATTAACTTTTTCATGCAGGGAATACCACAGCAAATGCATGCTCCTAATAGGCGTAATCCCACACGAATGGCAATCAGGATGTTCATTAGGATGGAACCCCACCCCCCCAAACAGATTCTGGAAAAAGTCCGTCAGAGGGTTTGGGCCTGGTTTGGTCATGGTCGACACTTGCTGGATCACCTCAAGATGGTCGTTTATCTCGTGCTTGTTGTCAGGAATATACAAACAGCATTCTTCTTAGATTAAAGTGCACGTACCACCTCTCGCCGCTAGAGTGAAGTCGAGAGCCATGTGGTTCTGAAGCACCACAGTTCTCATAGCATTTAGTTCATCAGTCATTAATTCGAGAGCAGAAAAGGTTGCATTGCTCATAACTTGGAGAAGTTTAGACAGTTTCCTCAGCTACCAAATCTATTTTACTGTGCCATATGCAGGGGCTATGCCTGCCCATGATATAATGGTGTCACTCAAGTCCATGTGTGTCAGTTTATCTTTGTTTTTCACGGAGTTATGGTTTCTCCACCCTGCTTCGATTCATCCCACTGGATTCTCAGGTCTCTTGATTGGACTTCTAGGTTTACTGCTGACCTCTCTGATGTTTCGAATTTTTCCCTGAGGCAAAGCTGCAGTATGTCGTATGGCCGGAACCAGTTAACCCAAAAAACAACTGCCGGACCAGTTCTCAGGTAGCCATTTATATGCTTTTTTCCCCACAAACAAAATAACAATTCTCTACTTTAGTATTGATATAAGCTTGCCCTGCATTAAACATTTTCTTATCAATAATAGAAAGCTGCTTTAAAAGAACAGGATTATGCTGTATTTCGTTAACATTTCTATGCATCTTCTCAAAATATGCATCATAGTTTGTATCACAAATAGTTTTAGTCTTACTGGCTTTAATATAACATTTATAAGAAACAGTCGCATTGCAATTGCTCCAACCCACCTGAATAGTACCACTTTTGTAGAAACATACTTTTTGTGTAACAGGTAGATACAATGCTATTTTGTCTTGTGATTTCACAGGTGTAGTATCAAAAATCAAGTTTTCCCAGGTCTCATTGACCCCTAGGGGGACAGCAGTCATCAATAATCCCTCGTATGCTGTTGGTATAACTGTGCAAATCCAGCAGTTCGAAACATTAAAAGTCTCAGCATACACATATTTAATTGCTTGGTAAGTGTTAAAGTTTGGATGCCAGTCTATGAGTAATGCATCACGTTTGTTCAGTTCAACTCGTGTGGCTGGGAAAATGAAAGGCCACAGCAAAAAGATCATTGTTATTAGTATAGCTATCAGAATAATCATGGAAATTTTCTGAGGTTGTTCTGCATCTCTGTTTACTCTATACCTGGTCATTTTGTTCTTGTTGTATAACAGTAACAAGGTTTTTGTCCAGTTCAAAGTTCTTAACCAGTTTACAGTGTGTCAGATGAATCCAGGATGCTCATTCTGTGATCTTGACTGCAGTGGGTGTTGACAGTAGCACCTGGTACGGTCTTTCCCACTTCGGAGAACTCCAGTTCTTTTTCTTCACAACCTTCACCCTGACCCACATGCCTGGGGCTATTGCTGCTTTTGATGGTCTGGTTTGTTCTTTATCTGAAACAGAATTTAACTGCAAAAGTTTGTTATTCAAAAATCACCTCATATACTCTGCAATTGAACTGTCAGCCTCCTGCTCTGCAGGCATGAGAGGTTTCCACTGAGGTGTATAATATGCCCTCCCAAACAGAATTTCAAAAGGAGTTAACCCTTTTACATTTGGAACAGTTCTCATACTCAACAGTGCCAGAGGTAGACAGTGCACCCAATTCTTTTGTGTCTCACTAATCAATTTCCTAAGCTTGTTTTACAAAACTCCATTGTGCCTCTCTACCTCTCTACTAATCCTACAGATTGGGGCTGGTATGCGCAATGGTTTTTCAGAGAAATCCCGAAATAATGGCTTAGTTGTTGTATAGTTTGATTTACAAAGTGGGTGCCATTGTCACTATAAATCTTTTCCGGTATGCCTAATCTAGGAATAATTTCCTTAACAAGGACTTTTGCAATAGAAGCTGTATCTGGATTTTTAGTTGGAAAAGCTTCCACCCATTTGGAAAACATATCTATAATGACAAGGCAGTACTTCTTATTTTCACATTTGTTCAGCTCTATAAAATCCATACAGATAGTATGGAATTGATATGGTGGTGTAGGGAAACTCCTTTGCTTTGGTCTTAATGCCCCTTGTGCATGATGCTTGTTACAAACATGGCATGCTGCACAAAATTTTTTTGTGTAGTTTGTAAATCCATACGTCGTAAGCACTCAATTCACTAACTGTACCATCCCCCCTGTTGAGACATGGCACTGCCCATGGCTCAACAAAGCTGCATATCTAAACAAGTTAGATGGTAATATCGGTTTCCTCTCTTTGGAGATGTACAGTCCTTTCTCAAGAATTGCTCCTCGTTTTATCCATTTTTGTTTTTCTACATTTGTAGTAAGTGTCTGCATTGTTTTTAACATTTCTAAGTCTAAAATCTCAGATGGTTGTAATTCCTCACTCAAAAGAAATACTTCTGAAGCTGAAGCTGCTTGTTTTGCAGCTGTATGAGCCCTCGCATTACCTTTTGGAATCCTATCCTGTTGCTTGGTATGAGCTACGCACTTGCAAATAGCTACTTTCTGAGGTAACTGAATAGAGTCTAACAAATCTAAAATAAATTGCACATGATTAATTGGTTTACCAGTAGATGTTATCATTCCTCTATTTTTCCACTGCTGTGCAAAAACATGTACAGTAGAAAAAGCACACTGGCTGTAAGTAAAAATGTTCACTCGTTTATCCTTTGCCAAGGTACATGCCCTTGTCAAAGCAATCAATTCTGCTGCTTGTGCAGATAAGTTTTGTGGTAAAGACTTTGCTTCTAAAATCTCAGTATCAGAAACTACTGCATACCCCACTAGATTCTGTCCTGTAGGACCCCTCCTACATGAGCCGTCCACATAGTATGTCACCTCGGCATCATCCAAGGGAACATCTGTGAGATCTTTTCTAGGTAGTGTCTTTTGCTCAATCTCCAGCAGGCAGCAGTGTGGTTTGCCATCTGCAGGGGTTGGGAGCAAGGTTGATGGATTCAAAGTTGTGCATCGTTCAATTGTCATATGAGGTTGGCTCAACAGTATAGTCATACAGGAAAGATGTCTAGCAGGAGAAAGTTATGCTACTTTTCCTTGCAATAAAATAATTGCGACTGCATGAGGCACTCTCAATGTGAGAGGGTGGAATAACACTACTGAGGCTGAAGCCTGCACTGCCATTGCAGCTGTGACTACTGCTTGTACACAGTGGGGCAGGGATTGCACCACAGGGTCTAGCTGTGATGAATAGTAAGCTATGGGGCATTGTTTGTACCCATGCTGCTGTGTTAACACTGATGTCATATAACCTTGCTTACAATCTACAGTTTGGAAAAATCATTTATGATAGTTCGGTAATCCTAAAACTAATGAAGAAGCTATCAGTTGTTTCAATTTGCAGAAAGCTGATTCTGCTTCTGGTGTCCACTGTAATAAATCTTGTGCTGCCATAGGCTTTTTAAATACCAAGTTGGTCAGTGGAGCAGATTCCAAGGCATAGTTTGGAATCCAACTCTGACAAAAATTAGTAGTACCTAGAAAGGACATAATTTCCTTCTTGGTAGCTGGTTTAGGTGCTTATAATATTGCTGTTTTTCTGTCTTCATGTAATATTCTGCCTTTTTTGGATATTACATATCCCAGGTATTTGACCTGTTTTTTTCAAAGTTGCAGTTTGTTCTTGTTTACCTTGTGTCCTTGAGTAGCTAAAAATTGTAATAATGCTATGGTATCCTCTCTGCATTCTTGCTGGGTGGGAGCTGCCAGCAGAATGTCGTCTACATAAAGTAAAATCTGGCTGCCTTTCGGTGGAATAAATCCCGCCAGGTTACTTGCCATTTCCTGTGCGAATATTGTGGGACTCTCACAATATCCCTGTGGTAGTCATGTATATGTATACCTTTTCGCCTGAAATATAAATGCAAACCAATGTTGACTGTCAGGGTGTATCGGTATTGAGAAAAATGCATTGCTAATATCTACCACAGAAAAATACTTCTATTGAGGTTTCAAATCATTTAATAAGGTGTGTGGATCTGGCACCGTAGGTGCCCTGGGTATAAATGTGTCATTTACAGCTTGTAAATCTTGGACCATACGCCATTCTCCGTTTGCTTTCCTAACAGGAAATAAGGGTGTATTACATGGTGAATCAGGAGATTCTAGTAATACTCCTTCCTTAAGTAAGGCTGCTATTATAGGTTTGATTCCTATTTCTGCATCCTTTCTCAAGGGGTACTGTCTCTTTTGAGGTCTAAATGCTGACTTTGGTGTGATAGTGACTGGTCCTGCTGTACGAATATGTCCTACATCTGATTTTCCTGTGACCAGAGAGTCTCTGGTATGTCTCGTAAAGCTTTTTCCTCTTCCACTAGTAAGAGTGCTACTCAGCTGTCCTCACTTGCCTGCAGGTGTACAGCTGGGTGTGTCTGTGTTATCCAATTCAGTTTCTGCTTTTGTACTCCCTATTTGGAAAGTTCTAACTCTGTCTGCTTTTCCCACCTTGTGACTTTTTCTCCTAGGTCTGCCCACTTCACATTTCTATCTTTGGTCAAACTCACATGTGGTAATTAATTAGATTTGTAAAGTGTTAGGAATTCCTGGGGCAATGAACAGCTCACTACACTATTTCCTTCTGTGTCCCAGTACAAATTTCGTAATACTAATTTGTTAGCATAGTTTTTAAACAGTTCTTGCTCATATTCTTTATCAGGTCCTGGTTTGCTACAGTAATATAGAGTGCAATGCAACAAATGCCGTTTATCAGTGTCAAGGGAGGGGGTTTACTGATGGCTACGTTCATCAGTTCTTCAGTTACTGCCCCTGGACTAGTCGTAACCAAGTCCTGGCTGTACCAATAAAATGTTTCACCCTCCAGTCGCACTACAAAAGTATCCATTTGTCGCTGTGCTTCCATACCCTGCATAGTTGGAACCACTGCTATGCCAAATATCTGCATAAGATCTCTGCCCAAAAGATTTACTGGGCATTTTGCAGAAACAACAATTTTGCTTTTCTGGGTCATCCCTGAAACAGGGTCAGTTATTGCTATGTTGTGGGAGAGTAGCTTCCGATACAGCTGTCCATTAGCTGCTTTCACTAATATGTAATCAAGTGATTTTGAATTTTCTGGTAGTTTGGAAGGATGTATTAGGGTCCGTGAAGCCCCTGAGTCACACAGGAATTTAACTTCCCTCCCCTCTACCAGAAGTGTAACTTCAGGTTTTGTGTCTGCTAAGTAGAGCTCTAGGTTCAATAATGCTAAGTCCAAAATTTAATTTTCTTCATTATCTGTGATTTCATGCACATCCTCTATTTCTTCTATCACATCCTCTACCCCTTCTATCACATTTGTACTTGTCTCTTCTTGATTATTCCTTTTCAGTGATTCTTGACTATCATACAGTCAGTCCTCACCCTCCTCGTCTTCTGTGGTTACCTTTTTGATTTGTCTGCAATCCCTTGCTAAATGTCCCTTTTTTCCACATTTAAAACATTCACCCCTTTTCTTTCTCTCTTCAAAGTCCTCTGATTGTTTATCAGATTGTTTGTTTCCCTGAGCATTTTTCTTACCCTTCTTCCCAGTTTGTACTACAAAGACTTCTGATCCATCTTCTACTGCAAATACTTGAGTTTTCTTTTTCTTTTTGCTATTAAAATGCCTTTCGGCATGTCTTGCATATTCAAGTAATGACTGTAATCTACTTGTACGATGATCTATCATGTGCTTTGTAATAAAGCTGCTAATGGGTGCAATACTGCCTTTCAAAAATGCATTCTTTAGCTGCTGTTCATATGGGGAATCATGTGTTTGGTCTTCAAGTACCTGCATTCCACAATGGTTATTAAAACACTCTAATAATCTGACATAATATCTATCAACAGTTTCACCTTCTTGTTGTATGCATTGATTAATGCAAGTCCAGTCAGCCCTAGGCTTCCATTTCTCAGAGATTCAGTCTGTCAGACCTTTCACTCTGTTATCCAGTTCTGTGTTACTATGTGGGAGTGGCCTAAGTTCTGGATCACGGGGATTCCAGTTGCCACTGATCATGTGCCAATCTGGACCCACGATTTGTCTGACTACTTTCTCTACTTCCTCTCCATTCAAATGATAACTTAACCTCATGCCATGTAAGTCTTCTAAGAATTTTCTAAAATTAACTTTTGGATGGGGAATTCCCTCTGTGGCTTTCCGGATGTCTTCCGGTGTCCACAGTCTATATACTAGAAGAGCTGGGTCCTGTCCTGCCTGTCCTGCCTGTGGATTTGGTACTTCTATGAGTGGACATATCTCTTCTTCACTCATAGCTTGTGAATTTTTATTTATTTCATACAATTCAATATCCCCTCTTAAGTTGCGTGTTCGAGACCTAGTCTCGATAGGATCTCTGACAAACGGTTTTGGTTTTGCAGGAACAGCTGGATATAGCGGAGGTGGATCAGCTTGTCCACTCGCTTCATATTCTGGTAAGGGAAGTGGAGGGGGCGGTGAGGCTGTTGCTATTACCAAGTTATTGTCTTCTTTATCTAAAACATTGCTTTTGAATTTTTAATCTTTTGTTCCCTGCGGTTTGCTTCCTCAAGCTACCTGTGTGCCTGAGGGACTCCTAATTGACGTTGCTTTTTTAGCTGACCTTTCGTGTCAGTTTTAAGTTGTCTGACAAGTTTAATAAGTGAAGGTTTATCTAAATTACCATCAAATTTGTATTTATTAACCCATTTTGTATAATACCTAACATTGTCGGCATGCTGTAATTGCATATATTTTGCGTCTTCGGTTAAGGGTGGGTCTCGGGAACTTTTTGTGCACTGATTTCCCATGTTGCCTTAGCTAAGTTAGAAATTGTTACGTAACCCTTTTTATCACGTGATACCACGACTTACTCCTCTTCACAGTTTATCTAGAATAACTGCCTACCTATTCTGTTTCCCTGATCTATGACAAGACAGCAATCTTTTTTGTCCCTGATCTGCACTTGCAAATCTCCCTAACAAAAACAAAAATACTGTAACAAGTCCCTTATCTAAAACAGAAAAAAAGGTAAATTCCTCCTTAGCTGAGCCTCGGTGTTTTGATCCCAACGGAACGTTGACTCGTCCTCCAATCGCAAATCAGAAACAGTGGCTGGTCTCTTTTGAACGACAATTCGTCGGAGGTCTTTCAAAGCAGAAGAACCCATGTGGCTTCTTCCCCGTATGGTTTCATGCCACCGGGGCCCATCTGAACTGAGCTAGAGCAAGAGATATTTTCCGGTCGAAAGGACCAATCTGTCAGTGAAAAAATAAACTTTAAAAATGATCAATACACGGTAGGTTCAGGTTAAGGCACTTTAATCTTGCAGCAAGGAGATACAGAGTTTGTCTAACTAGAATCAGGAAATGCAAGCGTTTTTATACATTTTCTAATAAGACATTGCCTACCAAGCTGACGTAGTAAATCACAAGTTTCAACATCATCATTTTGTAGTGGTTGTTTTCGTAAATTTCTGCTTGTACTATCAATTTTTGTGAGAAACTTCCTAAGAAAACAACGTGGCCTTGGCTACCACCAGTTAGATATATGCAATGTTACCATTCAAGGTACTATGGCTAATTTGAGCACAAAGCAAGTATAGATTGCAGTTTATTTCTCCAACAGTTCTTTGTTTGTCTTTATCTCTTCCTTCTGCAGCTGTGTGTGTTCTCTTACTTTTAACAGAGCTAATTGTTCAAAATCATTACATAATAGAATATGGCATTGTTCATTCATTGCTTCCTGATCTAGCAGATAATCACCTGTTTCTCAAGTACATTTCCAAAAGGCATAAACATGAATTTTG
>NC_056737.1:197611391-197617292 GCF_019279795.1 Protopterus annectens
AGACAGGAATGGAATGAGAGTAAGCAAAAACAGTCACCGTAGCAACAGAAAGTAGTCACTCTAAGAAACAGGTTAAAGTAATTTGTCAATATTCTTACCTTACATTGTAATGCCTCCTTCTATTGTTTTGTCATTGTTTTGTGATCATTTTGATTCTGTTATTTTTCATTCTGTGATGCTCTGCCTCCATGTAATTCTCTGTGGAATGGCCTCTGACCTTTGATGTCTTATAAGAGACAGTCAGTTCAGTGTGTGTGAAGTTGATACTGAGGATGGGGTTTTTTTTAGTGATAGCAGTGGTATCCAAGTTGTTGGTTAACTTCTGATATTAGAGTCCTTAAATCATTACAAGGATGGCCTTTATTTTAGTTCAGCAAGAAGGTGCGATGACAACGATGTTAATGAGGCTGGTGGCCTCCTCCTCCATACTGTAGTAAAAGGCATTTCAGAAATCACAAACAATGTGGATTCTGCTAGAATGTATTGAATTTCTTTTTCTGCTGATTACTAAATGAAATACATATTTTTTTTTAAACTGGTGAATGCATTTTCATTATTGTGGTCACACATACTCATGTCACTGTTGGTTCATAATGGTGCACTATTGTTTTTGTTAATGCTTTGAGTGGAAGGAGTACATATACAGGTATATGAGTAATGTGTTTTTGTTTGCTATATAGGGGAGAAAGTTAGTGAATGATATGAATCTGTTTGAAAATTAACTGTTAATGTGAAATTAGGAATGAGCATTCTAATGATCCTCACAGAATCTGTATTTTTCACATTGTTACACAAACACATGCAAGCGTGTGCTTACATATACATGCAGTTAGTTGTTCTTTGGCAAGGTTTTGACATTTGCTATAATATTTAAATTCTTATATACGTAATGTGAACTTTTTTCATTTTTGAAGAAATGGAGTACAAAACTGTAGGACAAGAATGTAATGCAGTTTACAATGGAACAAAGTTTTTTCCTGAATCTCTTTGGTGGGTGAGAAAGGAAGGATGATAGTGATGGGAACAGATCATGGAGATCGATTGTGATGTGCACATGGGAATCATCCATAAATTATGCAGCAGTATTGCGTTAATGTTTTGTGAGTATGTGTGAAACCCCAGGCAGGGATATACTGCACAGCTCAACTAACATCATATCTTTACTTATACACCCGAAAATAATAAATAAAAAATATTATTTCCACAGAAACAAAACAGACTTTTCATGTCATTTTTAAACATAAACTGCAACTAACATGAAGCTACCAACAGTACAACACATAGATACAACCTATTTCACCATTGCACAAATTTAACAGAAATTCCTTGGAAAGTATTGCTATACAAAATAATAAAACACACAGTACAATATTGAATAGGTTACAATACAGAAAGTGAATGAATTTGTAATGCTTTTATTCCATCACAGTTGAAGTCCAGTAAAAATATAACAGCAATTCCCTGAAAAAGAGACTGCCATTCTCCAGCACTGTTTACCTAACATGACAGCATGCTAGTGCGGAGAGCTGCACATAAAATATGTTTCAGAATGCCAATGGAAGTTTTGTTTTGACAGTTTTAGCTAGAAAATAAATACTTCCATCCAAGAAAGCTCACTAACAGTTGCCACTGCGGTAAGTAGTACTGGTATTTGCATTGCAAACAAAACAAAATAATAACACTTTAAAAAGTGTGACAAATCACTTTACTCATATTCCTATTACCATATATATGTACAAATGTAGAAAGAGACTCCCAAACATTCTTTGGACTAAAACTGATGATACAACAGTACATACAAAAGTAAAATATTGTCTGAATACAAAATTCATGCTAAAATGGATATAAAGCATACATAAAAATTACAGTGGAGACTAAATTAAATAAAGGAAACAAGTAGTATATATACATTTATATATATATATATATATATATATATATATATATATATATATATATATATATTAGATGTACTTCAGTAGATCGGACATATTACAAGCTCGGACCACATATGGCTGAGACCATATGTTCAAACTTGTAATAGTTCAAACACTGAAGTAAAAAAAGCAAAAACAACTAAAAACAAAATTAAACTGCTGTAGCAGGGGGCTATACCCCCCTGCACCCCCTTACTAAAATATACCAACTCTGAGATTACACTACATTGTGGAAAAGGGAAATCTTCCCATTCCGCACTGTACGGAGATCTCCATTCAGTCCTATGCAGCATTTACAAGTTCGAACACATGGTCTCGGCCATATGAGGTTCGAACTTGTTATATTCTGATCTACTGAAGGGGACCCATATGGGTATATATATATATATATATATATATATATATATATATACACAACCAGGTCAACCAGCTCAAGGATAAGAAATGGTTTGACAGACGATACTCTTAACTGACTACCATGAAAATTGTAGACCAAAATTTCACACAGTTAAACATTTGTAACACCGCACAGCTATGAGTTAAATTAAAATAGTATATGAAACATATAGTTACCATACCTAAACTACTAATCTATGAACCATACCTAAACTACTAATCTTTGAACCTATGAACCTAAAATTACAGATGCTTATTTTTATAAGTGCAGTAAGACTTCTGTCGCACAACACCAACAGACATACAGTAATATGTATACTATGCAAACCTCCATTGTTCCTTAGTGCATATGTTTATATATATATATATATATATATATATATATATATATATATATATATACACACACACATATATATGGATTCACTTAATAACACTGAAAACTCAAAACACTGAAAATGAGAAAACTTCATAATATGGAAGACCAAAACACTGAAACTTCAAAACACTGAAAACTCAAAACACTCAAACTCAAAACACTGAAAACACATATCATACATATACTGAGTTTAAACAACATAAATCATAACACTTTCCACCAAGTGTAAGCAGGGGGGCAAGCCCCCCTGCACCACCCATGTGGGTGGCTGCACCCCACACACCCCCTGCTACTTAAATATATCAACTCCAAGATTGCACAGCTTACACTTGGTGGAAAGTGTTATGATTTATGTTGTTTAAACTCAATATATGTATGATATGTGTTTTCAGTCCCCCGGATTCATGAAGCTCAGCGCAAGACCAGCGTAAGGCTTGCGCCAGCCGTGCAGCGTAGATGTGGAGTAGTCACGCCATATGCATATTAATGAATGCGCGCAGCTGCCACAGCCACGTGCATAGGAAACATGCGCGAGTGCAAGGGGCGTAATGAAGTTGCGCAGGGTGGCATGTCAATGTTGGCATTCGAGGAGCAACCTAAACTGCTGAATATTATATTCTGCCAGCAATAGTAATCGTACTTATCAGTGTCTGTGGAGACTGAAAAGTATGCAAAACAGAGTCCCTGCGAACAGAAAATGAAGACTCAAACACAAATGCACGGTAGGGAATAACGGGTCCCTACCCGTGAACAAATGACAGGAAAACCGTGTGCCTGTAGTCCAACGTAGTGTTGATAGCTATACCATGTGGAAGTGAAACGTATCAGATGTTAGCGCACCACCAGTAGTTACATCTAGTCCAATGGAGAGGGTCACTAGCCGACCTATAATTTGAGGGAGGGAACATAGCTGTGCAGATGTGTCCATAACAAAATACACGAGGAGAAATGTAGATATAGGTAGTGACCGTATGTCTGAATCATATCCCACAAGCCATGTAATAGTCACATACAAAAGGTATGTCCGTATTTCACATACCAAATGTGATAGGAAATAAGATACACATGTAAACGAAGCAGAAGGAGCATATAAACGAGCCATAATAACACGGACACATGTAGGCTGAAAGGAACAGTATGATCTGTACCGTCGACCAAGATTACCACCTGTCCCACTTTGCGAGCGACAGTCCCTCTGTGGGCAGATTTGTCCTGACACAAACATGTACAACTGGCAAATGTCCAGAGAATATAGCACATAATTCCTTCGTAGACATCATGCAATAGTTGCATTAAACATATTTCACTGGACGTATAATACATAAATGTCATAACAAACAGAATAAGATACCGAAATGCTACAAGAATAAGCTTAGATATAGGCAAGAATTGTAAGTTCTATCTGCCGAACTGACCATGGGTATGTGTCGGCCTGTAAAATATGCTGTGTTCACCACAATTGTCACAGTAGGGTTGCCACCCTTACAAATGGCCAAAGTGGGACATGTTTGGTACAGACATCAGATTGTACAGGCTGACACAAACCCACGGCCAGTACAAAGGACAGAACATAACTGTTTTGCCTACAGAAAAGCGTATTCCTGTAGCATTTTAGTTGCTTATTCTGTTTCTCATAACAGTCAGGTATTTCAGATACAGAATTAACTGTTTAATGCAGCTATCACATAAAATATAAGAAATATGTTTGTCCTAAAATCTCAGGACATTTGCCTTGTTGACAATTACATGTCAGGACACAACTGCCCAAAGAGGGACTGTCCCTCGCAAAGTGGGACAGGTGGTAACCCTATGTCACACTGTGGCCAATTGAAAAGGTGGAAACACAACTGTTGACTGTGGGGAGGCAATGTCCACAACAGTCGGACATGTGTAAGGAATAGCTTGGACATAGGAATAGGTGCCATCCTACCAATGAGTAGAACAGGCTGGCAAAATCTGGAAGGTAGCTGTATAATCCAAACGTGTATGTGACACAGTCGAACGGGTAGTACCCGGATACACCAACCAAGTAATGAAAGTGAAGTAAGGGTGTGTACCTATGTGTGTGAGGTATAGCATGTGGAAAGCAAACATGGCAGGGTAGTTCACACAACCATAAAGGTGCCCGACACATGTAGGGTAGTCAATGTGTAACTCTGGCCGTGTCATGGGCCAACAACCAAAGTAGTGCTCTATGGGGTGTAAGTGTTTAATGGTAAACTCCTCAAAGATGATACTTGTGTCGTATGCAGAAAAGGTGAACTGGAGTTGTATGAGGGGGCAGCGGGTGAAGTGGAAAGAAACACAGCCTCATCTAGAAACAGCTGCAAGACAAGCAGACAGGCCATAGTGTAGAACACAATCCCACAAACATATGAATATGGAAATATGCGAGACAAATGTATAGATACGGCACCGTCACTTACCCACAGATGGGTCCTGATGGAACTGGCCATAACAAACGCAACACACCTGGATGCATAATAGCCTACCCAGCATACCCTCCACAACACATAACCTGCCACCATACCAGAACGTCCACCAAATCCAGCCTACTTGGTCCACTGGTTTGTTGCAGAAACAGCTACACACAGTGACCCCTACGCATATGTAGTAGGTATTGTCACCCTAGGCAGTGTCAGGATTGCAAACCATGTATCCCCTGCAGGTAAAATCCACTGCATGTTTTTGTGCAGCCACAAAAATCTTCGTTATCCAACTTGTTTTTTTCTTGACCAATTTTTGGGTTATCCCTCACGGGATGACCAACTTGTGTAAATAGTAGAATGTGTATGATGACATGATGTCCAATCCAGTAGATATCTGGACACAAGTCAGAACGTGCAGTGGAGGTCCATGACACTGTCCAGCCCTAAGTGGGCATGCATAACCTACTACCCAGGATAAAATACCTTCCCGTGACGCACATGTCCAGACATGAATAGGAGGGAGAATATAATGCACACATTTGCAATGTGGAAAACGGCATGAGGGCGAGGAAGACACTACGTAAACAGGTCAACCCTGATCAAGTGTGAGGGCACTGACTGTGTGCAGTCATGATTGACCATACCTGTCAACCTGTGTGAGCAAGATATCTGGACAGAGCCATGAATATAAGTGAGACAAAGGTCCAAAATCAGGGACAATCTGTAAACATATCTCTTAGAAACAGAATTTGATAGAATC